>NC_060273.1:52694638-52891366 GCF_021613505.1 Equus quagga | reverse complement strand
ATCTTCCCACTCCTCTTGGAGCTTTCTGTGGTAGGCGAGGCCTGGAGACACAGGTATCCCGAGGCGCCGGTCCACTGTCTGTCCTGCAGCTTCCCGGCCGCCAGAGGAGCTTGCTGTGCTGGCGGCAGCAGCAGGGGCAGCTCCTAGTTCCTGCACCACAGCCCCAACAGCGCGCTCCTGGGCTCAGCAATCTCAGCCACAGCCTCAGAACAGGGCCCCCTGGCAGGTCAGCTCTGCGGCATCCAGGGATCAACCCTGGAACCGTTTCTCCGGCCCTTCCAGTTCTTTCATAGGCCCCCGACTCCCTTCAGCAAGTCCCTTCCTCCTTAAAACATCTGGGCGGCTCC
Organism: Equus quagga; assembly: GCF_021613505.1. Lineage (NCBI taxonomy): Eukaryota > Metazoa > Chordata > Mammalia > Perissodactyla > Equidae > Equus > Equus quagga. The sequence goes on along the minus strand of NC_060273.1, from coordinate 52,891,019 downwards.
TCTCTCTTGCTCTGACTCTGCTGCAGAGCTGCAGCCGGGGTGGGGGGCTGGGGGGGGAGGTGGGGGAAATTGTTCTTGTCCATCTCTGGTCTCTGTGTCCCCAGGGGCTGGCAAGCACTCCTGAGGAGGTGTTTGTTAATGCTGTGTGACTGAAACGGCACCCCCACACACACACACAGGCACACGCACACGCACACACAGTTTTTTAACATTATCAGGTGCCTCAGCCCAATGGGGCAGCTGCTCTGTCCCAGACCAACCATGTTAAAACACGCGTCTTGTGGGGCTGGCCCCATGGCCAAGTGGTTAAGTTCGCGCGCTCCGCTGCAGGCGGCCCAGTGTTTCGTTGGTTCGAATCCTGGGCGCGGACATGGCACTGCTCATCAAACCACGCTGAGGCAGCATCCTACATGCCACAACTAGAAGGACCCACAGCGAAGAATATACAACTATGTACCGGGGGGCTTTGGGGAGAAAAAGGAAAAAACAAAATCTTTAAAAAACAAAACAAAACAAAACACATCTTGTTTGTTCCATTCTCCAGCTCATTTGGAAGCCTGACTTTCTCTTGCTGTGCCTCCCACTGGCAGCTGATAGCGGGACAGAGTAAAGGGCATGGACCCGGGTCACAAAGTCAGGTCAATTAGCGCTCTCAGGCTCAGTTGTACAATCTCTGAAATGGAACTGTTAACTGCTTCGACCCCAGAGTCGTTGTGAGGATGGGTGGCAGTATGCACAGAGACTCACACAGCACCTGTGCGTGCAGGTGCTCAATGCACAGCAGGTAGTGTCCATGCAGCCTGATTTACCCGAAGGAGCATTTCACACTCACCTGATTCCCACTGCAGGAGCCACGAGCGCTCCTGAGGATGCATCTCCTTCCATCTGGCTCCCAGGAAGGGTTGGTAGAGGGTCGAGCTGAGAGCCGGTCTCTCCCACCAGCCTGCCCTGCATGAAGGCAGAGAGTGGTGTGGCCTCAGCGAGGAGGAAGCAGACTTCGTACTGAGCGCAGGGCTATCTCCAGGCTGAGACGACGAGGGCTCCCCTCAGGGGAGAGGCCGAGAGAGGACAGCGGGGTCTGCACTTCCTGCTGCCACGGCAGTGGAGCAGGGAGGGGGGGTGGTGGCCTCCTAGAGCTTGTGTGGGTTCACCGGAAGATGGAGGCATCACCTTGCTCTCCAAACCATGACCTTAAGGAGGTGCTGAGAGTCGCCCGTTCGCACGTCCAAGGCAGGTATTTCTGGTGCATCAGGGTGATCAGCCAGGCCCCTCCACGCACAGCCTCCCTGTGGCCTCCACAGACTGTGCAAGGAAGACAGCAGTGGCGCTGGTAGCTCTCGGCCACCCTCTTCTTGAGTCTGACACGAGCGCTATCGCCACAACCACCTCCCTCAATCCTCACCGCTGCTCCTGTGAAGCGGACGTTCTTCCTCCCCAGTTTTGAGAAAGGCACAGAGAGGTAAAATGGCTTCTCAGGCTCACACAGCCGGTATCTGGTAAGACCTGGACCCCAATAAGCACAGCTACTGTGGGGTCTGGAAGGGAACTCCTCCCAAGCCCCGGAGCTCCTAGCCAGTGTAGACAGGGACGTGAGCAGCCCCCTCTGTGCCAGGCCTCTGGGCTCCACCTCACCAGCCTGCTGCAGGCCCCAGGGCTGTTCTCAGGCTGCACCCGTGGGGTCTGCCACCACCTCCCCAGTCCTCCTCCCCAGGGAGAGGGTGCTGCCAGGCTGCTGGGGCCAGATGGCCCAGAGACGACTCCTCCCTCCACACTCCCTGTGGCATCTGCTCTAGTCCCCAGCTCTGGAGCTGGCCAGCTGCCCAGGCCCCCCCAGATGAGGCAGACTGTTGACTTCAGAGTCAGCAGTTTCAGCATATGATAGAAAGAAAAGAGTCTTCTTAGATTGGAAGTGGGGCCCCCCTTTCCAGAATGCCTTCCTCCCGCTTCCACCTGGTGAACTCCTAGTTATGCTTCAACGCCACGCTCAGACGCTCCCTTCACACTCGTTCCCTCCTGTGCCCTCCTTCTGACATGGGTGTGTCCTGGGAGAACCTCTGTTTTCCTCAGTGGAGAAGTCGAGAGAAGTCTAAATTGCTCGCGTAAGAAAAAAGAATGAAAAGGAAATCCAGAAACAGGAGGAGGCTGGGAAAGACTTGAACTTGAGAGAAAGGGCAGAAACGGTCAAGGTGTTTTTCCAAAGTGCAGACTGTAGGAGACAAGGCCCTCTTCTGTCTCCACCACGATGCAGGTCGAAATCTACAGGCCTCATCAGTGCTCTCAGACCTGGACCCGTGTGTAATTCTGTACTGTTTCTGATGAAAACAGTGTTCCTGACGGACTGGATTTAGCACCAAGGAACACAATATCTGACTTGAAAATGGCTTAAGCCCCGATATTTATTGTCTTATGGAGCAGGGGTCTGGGTGTGGACAATTTTAGGGCGACTGAGTCAGCAGGTCCGTCACACCAAGCTCTGGGTGGCTGCTAGGACCTCCCGTCAAGAGTCACAGGCCGGCTGCGTCTGCTCTGGTGTCGCTGGCTCATGACCAGCCCCATTCACAGTCAAGCAGGGGAAAGGCGTGTATCTCCTGCAACTTCTCCCCTTTATACTCGGAGGAAAAATTTCTTCTCCTGGATTTCCCTCTGATCAGACTTGGAGTCTAGGCTGCTGCCCACCTGCTGGGAGCGTGGGAAAGGAAGTGTCAGGGTTGCCAGCTCCAGGGGGCAGGGGTGGCTGCTGAGGGAGCTCCCTGCAGCAGGGCAGCCGAGGGGTTGCATCCTCTGGTGACAAGGCAGTGGGTGGGGAGCGAGCAGAGAGGGGCTTCTCTACTCACCCCAGCCATGAAGGTCCTTCTCAGGTCCATGCAGTTATGGCGTCTCAGGATGAGAAGGCAATGAAGGAGGCCTCCCCCCTGCTTGGATCCCTCCACTGACGGGGAGCTTGTTACCTCTGGACACCGCCCTTTCCCATCCTGTGACAGCTTAAGTGCTAGGAAGCTCCTTCCGCTGGACCCAGTGTGATTTCCTGGTAGCTCCTCCTCCTAGCCCCAGTCCTGCCTCATCCATCTTCCCTCAGCAGCCCATTCTCCACATCGGCCACCAGAGGGAACATTCTAAAACGCAGAGCTGGCCTGGATATGTCATTCTCTTTGCTAAAACCCTGCAGTGAGTCCCCAGTGCCTATAGGATAAAATCTACCTTCATGGTGTGCCATCAGAGGCTCATTACTGTCCAACTCCAGCCTCATCTGTCTTCCTTATTCTTCTCCCTCCAGCACACATATTCTTATACCCGAGGTAATAGCACACTGAAGTGCTTGTTATACCCCAATGCTTCTATGTTTTTATTCAAGTTGTTCTATTTGCCCAGCACTCCCTTCTACTTTCTCTAGTTGGCAAACTCCTACACACCCTTCAAAGCCCAGTTCATTTGTCCCCTCTCTGGCAATAATTCTACCTGAATGAGATTATGTTACTTCCTGGGCTCCTGTCATACTGTGTATGGCTAATGCAGCACTCAGCATTGTTTGGTACTTGGTGACTTTCCTAAATACTCGTGTCTACCTGAGGACTGGAAAGTTGTAAGGCAAGCACCTTTGTAGTCCTGAGCCTAAAGCAAGCCCTCAGTAAATATTGCCTAAACCAAAGGCTCGCTTTGGGAGCCCCCTTCCCTTTCCAGGCACCAGTGAAGGACGGAGCTGGAAAAGAGTTGTCGCAGAGCTTATGTGAGACGATGTGCAGTTTCCTAGTTCATGACAAGTGACCCAGAAAATGGCAGCTGCAGCGAGGACGGCTGCCCTGCGTGGTCCTGTTCGTACTGGACCTCAGCCCTCCCTTGAACAGTCGTCTTCACAAGTCCCAAAAGGAACAGGGCCAGCCTGCCTCCTGGCGCCCGGAATTTGCTCACTGCCCTCTCGTCCTCAAGCTGAAAACACAGGGGCGGATCCGGCCGCTGGAGGGAGGGGCGGGAGGGCTGCGTGCCTGCGAGTCCCGCCCCCTGCGGGCAGACTCTCCCTCTCTCTCCCTGAACAGCTGCTGGCGAGCAGGTCAGCCTCGGCTCCGAGTTAGAGAAATGGATTCTAATTACGGGACCTGCCGACAGCGGCCTTATTTTACAGGCAATTGGGTCGTGAATCTAAGCGACCTGGAGTTTACAAGCTCGGCAGAAACCAGGCGGCCTGCCTGCTCCTCCTCCCAGGCCGAGCGCTGCCTGCAGCCTTGCGGTGCGGCATCTCCTTCCTTTGCTCGACCCACCGCTGTCTGTGGAGCAGCGAGGAATGTGCACGAATCACCCAGAATTCAGCGGTGGAAGAAATGCGCGTCTGTTTGTCTGTCATCCATCTGCTCGCTGGTCTTTTGTTCTCAAAACCAAGTATGCGACCCTGCAGGTGTGGGCTCTCCTCCCTCGCATTTGCACTGCCTCTTCTGTAGCATCTCATAAGAGTCTGGGAGACTTAGGTGGTGCTGGGAAAACAGGCAGAGGGCGGCAGTCCGTACACCTCCTGCCCACCACCAAGATCCCCGCTGTCCCAGCCCCCGGGGCCTGGGAGCCACGGCTCTGCTGTTTGGGGTCAGCGGGGCACTGAGGCTCTGCTGAAACTGGCCTCCTGGGACCTCGTGCACTGGGGCCAGGCATTCCCACTGGTTAGTCAGGTTCTCCAGAGGAAAAGAGCCAGTAGGATACACATGGAGATCTATAAGAGGAGGCTTATAAGGAATCAGCTCACGTGATGACGAAGGCCAAGAATTCCCATCATCTTGCATATCTGTAGGCTGGAGAAACAGGAAAACCGGGGGTGTAATTCAGTCAGAGTTTGAAGGCTCCAGAACTAGGAGCCTCCGTGTCTCAGGGCAGGGGAAGATAGAAGTCCCCATTCGAGAAAAGAGCGAATTCGCCCTTTCTCTGCCTTTTTGTCCTATTCAGGCCCTCAACAGACTGGATGATGCCCACCCGCACTGGTGAAGGCATCTTCCTGAGTCAGTCTACCAATACAAATGCTCGTCTCTTCTAGAAATTCTCTCACAGACACACCTGGAAATAATGTTTACCAGCGATCTGAGCACCCCAGCCAGTCAAGGTGGCAGGTGAAATTAGTGTCCCCCCACCAAGCCTCTGCCAGCTGCCCTGCAGGAGCCGCATGCTCAGCACCTTGCTGGACGGATGGAGATCAGTCTCTTTTTTCTCCCGTTCCCCCCAAGCTGCCCCTGCTCCTGCCCTGCCTGTGCCCGGGACATCAGAGGCCCAAGGCCCCCCAAGGGCGATCCTATCTGACAGCTGGGTTTCGTTTGGCTTCAACAGTGTTTTGTCTTCTTTTTTTTCAAATTGACCCATTTTTTTAAAAGCTAAGGTTTTCAAACAAAAATGCAGGCTGCTGGTTTCTCTTTAAAAGTAGGGCAATCTAACTGGTGGTTCTGGGCTTGTGTAGATGGAGCTGAATAGTGGGATCTTTCAATAAGGCCTGGGCTTCCAGCAGCCAACGGCCACCCTTCCCACATCCCCAAACCCTCCCTGCGCTCGTTACGTCACCTCCTGTGCCTGCAGACATTTATTTCAGGTTTCAGCCGGAAGCAGGGGGACTGGCTTTGTTTAAACAGCAAAACTGCTGAAATGTGATCCTATGTGTGAAGCATTTGGAGTGGGGCCTGGCACCTAACTGGGCCCTCGTTAAATATTTGTCGAGTGAATAATCTGATTATTAAAAAGACAGACCAGCTGGGCACACAAAATGAGAATAGCAGTTCAGAGCTGGCACTTGAGGGCTCAGTTACTTATGGAATTTCATGGCTGAGGGAGCTATGATATGAGCTCGTATCATCAGGGGAGTTCAGGTGACATGAGGACCAGCTGGTGGCCTAAACCCAGAGAGCTGTGGGCCAGGTCGATGCTCTGAAGCTGGCAAGTGTTCATTTTTGGAAATTAGAAGATGGCAAAGCATTACCCCAAGGGACCCCTGGATAACATGCAGTGAGCCCACATTCATAGGGGCCACGTAGACTTCGGGCTCTTTACCTGCATTTTGTCATTAGATCTTCACAACAACCCTGTGAGGTGAGGTGGGAATTAATCTCCCCATTTCACAGATGGGAAAACAGTCTAGTGAGGGAGACAGACATTATTGAAATGGCCACACAAATAAACATAAATGAGATGAATTCTCTCTGAAGGAAAGGAATGGGTATTTACAATACTATCAAATAGAAAAAATGGGCCTGGTCTCAGCAGTCAAGCAATGTTCTTTAAAGAGGTGACATCTGAGCTGAGACGTGAATGGTAAGTGAGCATTAAATGGGAGAAGAGCAGGCAGGAGGAAAATATTCTCAGTGGCTCTTAATCTCAGATGCATAATTTGAACCACTTGGGGGAGCCATAGAAGAAAGCAGCATGACGTAGTACTGTGCCCATCCAATTAAATCAGTGGGACCCAGGGACCCGTGTTTTTAAAAGTTTCATGGATGAACCATTGATATGGAGCAAAAGTAAGTCCAAAGCTCATACACTCACTGACGATAGCCATTAGTGGTTATAAGGTAGAGTCATCAGCATCACCATCATCGTTACCACCCCTGCCTCCTTCCAATGGCTTGGCAGTCTACGTCCAATTCCAAAGGAAGAAAGGAAACCACCTGTGTTGAGAGCTTACTGTGTGCCATGCACTCGGCTGAGTGCTTCACATTATTCCATTTAACATTTACCAAAACCCTCAGAGAAGGGAATGTTATTACTATTTTACAGATGAAAAAATTGAGCTCAGAGCAGGGCACCAATTTGCCCAGAGTCTCCCAGCTCATCAAGAGCAGCTCTGGGACCCTCTCCAGGCCCATCTGGCTACAGACATCATACTCATTCCTCTGACTTCTGCATCTCCATCCATCCAGAGGTGCCTCTGCTCACTTCAGCTCTCATTCCCCAGCCTGGATGGCTTGCCTTGGGCTGCCTTCTTGGGTCTGGCCACAGAGGGGGCTCTGGATTATGCCCACCTTGAGCAGGGCAGTGCCATGCTTAAGAGCAAAGACTGAGAAACCAAATCCTCGGTCCAAATCCTGGGTTCAAATCCTGCTCTACTGCTTGCTGGCTGTGGGACCTCAAGCTGTTGGTGGAATTTTTTCGCATCTCAGTTTTTGTCTTCTATAGTATGGGGGTAATATTAGTCCTGCCTTCACAAGTTTGTTGTGAGAACTAAGTATATGAATATATGTATATCATTCTCTTTAGAAAAGTGCCTGAATATAGTGAGTGTTCAGTGACTGTTAATATTATCCCAGGGGCTGAAGTGAGCAGGCCCCTGGGGCTTTCCCCAGGGCCCAAATCAGGGGTATCCTGGGTGCTATCAAGCTCTCCCAGGAGGCCAGGATGGACAGTTTTAGGAGGGCCCAGAATTCTGGTTCAGGTAGGATGTGCACCACAGAAGTACAGTCAGGAAGCCACTATCTTTGCCGTCCCCAGTCGACAGGAGGAGCAACTCCAGGGACCTGGGTTGACGAGGAGGGAGAATGACCGTCATTCCATCACTCGGAGAACAAGATGGAACCCGGGCCTTGGACATAGTTCATGTGGGCGTGCTTGAGCGGGGATGGAAGTGGCCAGAGTCAGGGCTCAGACAATTCCCCCTGGAGCCCTGGCCTGAAGCCCACACGGCCCCTGCTGTGGCCAGTACCACCAGTGACCAGCAGAGGGCGGCACAGGCCGCAGGCTGGCCAGCTCCTGCCCACCAGCCAGGCTTTTTCCCTGTGAGCTTTTAGTACAAAGTCCAGCCTCTTGGGTGCGGTGTCTCTCTTCTCTTGCCTCCAGGCTGCAGGAGTCCTGGATGCTCCTCACAGGCTGGAGGTACCCACCGCCCTCCTCGCAATCCCCAAAGTCAGAGTCTCCTGGACTCTGTTAGCCTGCTGAGCAGTCTCACCACCCACAGGGAGCGAGTCCTCGAGCTCTCATTCCAGGGCGGAGGGCCCGGCACCTGCAGGTGCAGACAGCTCAACCTCAGTGTCAGCTTCCCCGCTGTAAAGTGACACTGGAAGGGGTTGTTTGCCAAGCTGGCTTTTTCTGCAGGCTCGCTCTGCCGCCACTGAGCTGTGTCCTTGATGTTCTCTCCTGGGAAAAGGAAGTACAAGCCGGTGCTGAAGCCACAGGCTCGGGGACAGGACCAGGCTGTGCTTAATTCTGACCAGTGGTGTGATTACGGATAAGCACTTAACCTCTGTGAAATCTGAGATAAATCCCTAGCCACCCTACCCTGGGGGTGACGGGAGAATCAAATGGGAAACCTTGTGCACGGCGCTTAGGAAACTCCCTCTCTTTGGTGTCTGTCCCAGGCAACCACCGGAGGATGCTCCAAGTACCAGTACCCAATTTTTTATTTATTTATTTTTTAAGGTCGGCACCTGAGCTAACATCTGTTGCCAATCTTTTTTGTTTCTCCCCAAAGACACCCAGTACATAGTTGCATATCCCAGTTGTAGGTTCTTCTGGTTGTGACGTGTGGGACGCTGCCTCAGCATGGCCTGATGAGCGGTGCCAGGTCGACGCCCAAGATCCAAACTGGCGAAACCCTGGGCTGCCAAAGCAGATCGCGCGAACTTAACCACTTAGCCACGGGGCCAGCCCCCAAGCACCCAATTTCTCTCACTTCCCTCCATCAACTTCCTGTCTCCAGCCCAGGGAGCCTCCACTCTCTGAGCGGCCCCAATACCCCCAGTGCCTGCAGGCTGCTGTAGGGTTGCTGCCTCAACTCAGTCAGACCAAAGCCCTGCACCCGCCACCCCACACCCCTTCACTGGCCTAGACCTGGCCTGGTGTCAATTTTATGGAAACTGCAAACGCACTTCCAGCTACTCCCCAGGATTCTGGAAGCAGGAAGGGGTGGGGGTGGGGGGGCATCTGCAGGCTGCCCAGGGGATTCTGAGACCCACAGAGTAGTTAAAGAATCCCTGTTCTGGACAATGGGTTGGGAAATAGTATTCCAAAACAATTAATTGAGGCTAGCAAAGGGGACAGGAGAGCCATTATGCAAATATGTGGCCATTTGAGGCTACTCATTTCCAGCACAGAACATGGGTCCAGGTGAAGAATGCCTGCAGTATCAGGCAGAGACAGGAGGTCGCGCCCACAGGGCCAGTTCCTGCTCCACCCAGAGAACAGAAAGCTCTCAGCAACCACCGCAAGGGTGACAGGCCTCATGCTGGGGAACAGGGAACAGCCGCTAGGCATGAGGCCAGGACCAGGAAGTCCACCTGTCCTGCTCAGGGGTCTCAACCTAGAGGAAGCATCAGAATCTCCCTGGGAAGGCTCACTGAAACCCCGATGGCTGGGCCTCACCCCCGGAGCTCCTGATTCAGCAGGTCCGCAGTGGGGCCCTGACGAGTGCCCAGGGCGGGGAGGGGGGGTGTGTGTATGTGTGTGTGTGTGTGTTTTCTTCTGTTTTCTGGAGTGTTTTAGCTCAGACTTCCTGATTGGGAACCAACCTATAGGCCCCATTCTCAGCCACAGAGTCCAAGGCTAGACCAACAATAGTGACTGCTGGCCCAGCTCCTTAGGATCCACAAATCCCCTCAAGGCCATTGTCTCCAGGCCTCACAACAACCCTGCTGGGCTGTTTAAAAATGCATCTGTGTGCTTTCTGTACACCAGCCGCTGTCCTCAGAGCAAACCTGCAAACCCATGCTTGCCCATCTCAGAGAGACGAGGAAACTGCCCAAGGAAGCAGGCCGAGATTCGAACCTGGGCAGTCTGGTCTGAGAAGCAGGGCTTGGAACCCAGGGCAGGACAAGTGTCATTAGCAAGTGCAGAGAGAGGCCATGGAGTGATGAGCAGAATCGAACCCCCCTCCAAAGCTGGACTGAGTCCACGAGTCCTGAGCAGCCGCTCTGGACAGGGTCCAAGGCAGGCAGGTCCCACCACCACCCCCCCATGTTTTCTCTCACCTCTTGCCACTCTTTGATGGAACTGATGAAAACCCAAAATCACCCAGCTTTTTCCTCACCTCCGGCCCTTTGCACAGTCTTCAGAGCCACCCTGCCCCCTAGTGGATTCCCTGGGTGCCTCAGCCCTGTGCCATCAGCTTGTGACCAGGCCAACCTTGGGTCACTGAGAAAAGCCGTTCCCTAGAGCTGACCCTGAGGCTGATGTCCCGGCACCGCGCCATCTGGTCGTCCCTGGACTTGCTCCCTCCAAGAGGCCTCTGTGGTCCTTCCTGGGACCAGCTTCATTGTTTCCAGAAATGCAGAGAGCCTCGTTGTTCAGGGTACAAGCTCCACCAACAGGTCCGCAGCAGGCTCAGGGGACACCACAGAATCGTGTGACTCTCCTGGTTCCTCTGGGTGTTACCTGGGCCCTTTCCCCCTGCTCCCACTTGGTCAGCTTCTCCCTCCATCCCCGGGGGGCCCGGGCCCTTCTCCATTGCCTCCCTCCCCCAGCCAGCGCTGAGCTCTTCCTTCCAGCACCTTTGGTCACAGGAGACAAGACTCTTGTACTCAAATTCTTGGTCCACCTTTTGGCCTCAGACCCAGACTGCCTCCTTGCCATTCTAGTGGGTTATTCGTCCCACCAAGCCCGTAACTGTCACATCCTTCTGAGCTCCGTCCCCGGCTGCTGGAGCTGCTTTTTCACTTGCCCAGAGCCTGAAGTACGTGGGAGCTTGTGTCCCACTCCCTCCCATCCTTCCCCAGGACCTTGGCCAGTGTTGGCAGCAGTGGGGAAGCCCAGCGCCCTGGCCTGGCGTGCGAGTGACCCTCCTGAGTCCCACAGGGTTAGGCCTGAGCGCAGCCTCACCCAGCACCTCGCCCTCCTCTTACGTGTCTTCTTCCCTGTCCTTTGCTGGTTTCTCTGGAAGCGCTTCCTTGATAAATCTCTTGCACGCAACCTCTCATCACAGGGTCTGCTTTGGGAAACTTGGTCTAAGACAAAGGGAGCGTCATGACTGAATTTGCCTCTGGCCGGCCACGTGAGATGGCTGGAGGGCAGCAAGCCAGGCCAGTGAGGAGGTGGTTCTAACAGCTCCTGTCGTGCGGCGCCTCCTCCCACTGCCATCCCATCTCTGCAGCCTGTGCTCCTCGGCCCCCTTCCTCGCCCGTGTCCACCCCCTGCCTCCGTCCCTGGGAGGAGCCTCCTGGTCCATGGACCTCCCTGTTCCTGGAGTTGGGTGGGCAGGAGGGGCCCATGGCATTTAGCATCTCCACTGCAGGCCCAGGAACCAGCCAGAAGCCTTTAGCCTCCACCTACCCCTTCCTCTGCTCCCTGCTCCCATCCTGCCAGATGCAAATACGAAGGACATTTCGATTTCACAAATCGCAGCGTTCGTGAAGCTCGACAGGGTAACTGGCAGGCGGGGCAGCTGAGGAACAGCGTGCAGGCTCAGCTGAGCACCAGGGCCCCAGGCTGCCTTCCAGGAAGGTCCCCTCGCCACCTGCCACTGCAGCTCATTCCTAAAATGTGTCAAGAGAGCCAGGCGTGATGGGGTGGGGGAGAGGCTGAGCTTGGCATCTGTCCCCCTGTCACTTTCCAGTGCCTCTCAAGAAGGTTCCTGCTGTGGCAGGAGAGGGGTGTGTGGAGTTCCAGCACTTTTCAGGGCCCTCTGAGCTAGCCTTAGGAGGGATGGTCTAACCTGAGGAACCTTCTGCCTCAGTATTTCCAGGCTGAGACCGCAGGGGCCTGACGAACACTTAAGACTTCTGCAAACTTCTCCTTCCCCAGGCCCTGCAGCTGCTGCCTCCAGTGCAGCATGGGATGGTGTGCAGGGGTGGTTTTGCCCCTGGCAGGCAGGCAGCTTAGGAGCTCTTGAGAGCAGACAGGCCTGCAAACCTTAGAGGACTCAGAGCCCAAAGGCATGGTCCATCCCTTCCTTCCTACAAACATGGCTCTGCCTGACTGTCCACAGGTTGCCAGGGGGGCTCCAATAATTAAATAGAAAACAATGATGAGGCCCTGGAAGAAAAAGCACAGGGTACCACAGATCCCAGAGCAGGGGCTCAGTTATTTCACAGATCAGGAAACTGAGGCCCAGGGAAGGGCCCTACCTGAGGTCACACAGCAAATTAGAGGCAAAGAGGAAACAAAGCAGACTGATTCCAGGTGAGGACCTTGCCTGACACCTTCCCGTGAGACTTTGGGGGGCTTCTGGGGGCATCAGCCTGCTGAGAGGACAGATAGAGGTTGTTTCAAGGAGGACTCTGTTGTGTTCAAGTGATGAAAACTCCAACTCAAATTGGCATAAGTAACACAGAGATTTAATGGTTCACATAATTAAAAAGTTTAGAGGTAGAGAGGAATTCAGGTACTGCTGGATCCAGAAGTCCAAGGATGTCGACAGGACTGGTTTCTCTCCATTTCTTGGCTCTGCTTTCCTGTGTGGGTTTCTTGTTCACATGATGGATCCTGGCTGTCTCTTTCCCTCCAGATGGTTAAACTGGCCTCTCAGCTCAGCCTCACATCTTATCAGGTTCAAGTCCCAGGGGAAAAAGCAAGAGTCTTTGGCAGTAGCTCCTGAAAACATCCTGGACTTATTGCTGATCAAACAGCTTATGTCGTGTGTCCACCTCGAACTAATTACTGAGGCCAGGGGAGTGAGACGCACAGATTGGCTTTGGCCTGGGCCGTGTGGCCACTCCCGCAATGGGGGTGAAGCCCCTCCACATCTGGCCAACAGATATGGGGGAAAGGAAGACGCTGACACAAGGCTGCTGCAGCAAGAAGGGAGGATGGATACACGGAAGGCACACATGCACGGTTGACCCAGGGGTCTCAATGCGGAGCCTCCTTCTCTGGCTCAGAGCTGAGACCAGAGGACCCTGAGGATGGGACTCCATTCCATGACAGGTGTCTTAGAAAGGAGCTTTTTGTGAGGAGACACTAGGAGCCAGGCTGTAGCATTGGAAGATCTACCAGGAAAGTGAATTTAAATATCTGTCATGACAAACTCAGGTGTTCCACTGCCTAAAGTAATTCCGACCAAATTTCCTTGCACAACCAATGACTTAGGTTCTTTCTCTACAAGAACATCCTCTCCTTCTTCTCCAAATGGAAAACTCCTATACATCCTCCAAAGCCCAGTACAGTGCAAAGAACACCTCTTTCTTTTTTTTTTTTTTATTCAGGAAGATTAGCCCTGAGCTAACTGCTGCCAATCCTCCTCTTTTTGCTGAGGAAGGCTGGCCCTGAGCTAACATCCATGCCCATCTTCCTCTACTTTATATGCGGGAAGCCTACCACTGCATGGCTTGACAAGAGGTGCCATGTCCACACCTGGGATCCAAATCTGAGAACCCCGGGCCACCAAAACGGAAAGTGTGCCCTTAACCCCTGTGCCATCGGGCTGGCCCCTAAAGAACACCTCTTAAAGGAAGCCTTAGTAGAACTGGCCCTTTGCTCCCCGGTGCTTTCTTTCATTCATCTATCCATTCGTTCATTCAACACATATTGAGTTCCCACTATGCGCCAGGCACTGGACTAGGTGATGGGGATACACAGGTGAATACCAAGACAGATGGGCAGATGGCCTCCACCCTCATGGGCTTAAGATAGGTGGGGAAACAGATATTTATAAAACATACAAATAGGTATAAAACTGAGACTGCAGTAAGTGGCACAGGAGAGGTGCCCAGCACAATAGGAATTTGGCTGGTCAGGGAGATCAGAGAAGCTGATTGAAACTGTGGCCACTGAGATGAGAGCTTTAGGATGAGGAGAAGGTAAAGAATTGAAGAGGATGGGGGCAAAGAATGACTCGTGAAGATGCCACTGTGGAGGGAGGGTGCCCAGTGAGTAGGACCATGCAAGACCGAAGGGCCCCCGGGAGCCACTGAAGGTTTTAAGCAGTGGGGTGGGGTGACAAAATCTGCCTTGTGAGAAGGTCTCTCTGACTACACTGCAAAGAGCAGCTGCCAAAAGTGAGAAGAGGCAACAAGAATGTGGGTGGAGCAAACACCAAGACAGACTTGGATGTTGCCTGGACCAGGTGTCTGTGGAGGTGGAGAGAGGTGGACGGAACGTGATGACAGATTAGGTGTGGGAGGGGTGTGAGAAGGAGGAGTCAAGGGTGACCTCTGAGTTGCCAGCTTGCACAACTAGGTCAATGGTGGCATCGTTCGTTAAGAAAGGGAAGGCTGGAAGACGTTGGGTTGGAGATGCCTCGGGGAGAGGCAAGGGGAAACGTCAAGGAGGCAGTTGGATTATCCAGGCTGGAGCTCAGAAGAGCCTGGACTGGAGAGGGGCCTTGACGAGTCATCTGGGTGGGTGGCAATTGCAGCACTGGGAGCAGATGAGATTCCCCAGGTTGATGGTATAGAAAGACAAAAGAAGAGTATCTTGGGCCAAGCCTTGAGGATCATCAGAGTCTAATAGCCAGAGAAAGGGTGTGGGCCTTAAAAGAGGGCAGAGCAGGAATGGTCAGAGAAGTAGAAGGAAAATTGGGACTGTTGTACCATTCAGGGTCCCTGCAGAAAAGAGATGGCACACTCAATGAGTCTAATGACAGAGAGTTTAACGAAGGACTATGCATAGAGGCATGGGCAACGTTAAGGGAAACCCCAGGAGTGAGGACATACAGAGGGACTAGCAACAGAGGGAGTTGTTGGCATCCCTGGGCCTGAAGGAGCAAGGAGCAGGGAGTGTTCCTGGAGCCTAGTGAGGGTGGAGTTGTGGCCTCAGGGATGCAACCACCACCAGAACTCAGATGCACAGGGAGGGAGTTGGCAGCAAATGCTGGAGCTCTCTTCCTCCCAGTCTCCAATCTACTGGTGCCTCTCTCTTCTTGACCAAACCCAGCCAGAGTCAGAGGGCAAGGCAGCCAGGTGGATGCAAACCATGGGGCCGGAGCAGGGCAGGAAAAGGCAGAGAATAGATCAGGGAGGGGAGGAAATGGAGAAAAACCAGCCCAAGTGTGGTGCCATGGAAGCCAAAGATGAGTGTTTCAAGGAGAAGGAAGTGGCCAAGAGTGTCTCATAGCTGAGAGGCCAACCAAACGAAGGCCACGTGAGTCAGTGTATTCAGCACCACAGAGTTCACCCAGGACCTTAGGAAGGCTTTATTTGGTTGAATAATGGGGGTAGAAGCCAGACTGAAATATGATATGTAATCCCTCTTGATGGTGGTATTAAAGGTATTAAAGGAAGAACATGGAGGGCCAGAGTTCAAATCATGCCAGGACCACAGATATATGGTGTGACCCTGAGCCTCACCTTGCTCATCAGAGAAATTCACTGTACCTACCTCCAAGGGGAGCTGGCAGGACTGAATGATATGGTGACACACAAACCCTCGTTAAACTCTAAGACAATGGACAAGAGAAGAGCTTGTCCTGATAGAGCCTCTGCCCGGGATGGTACAGAGGGCCTGAGAGTCAGGCCCTGGGGTCTTGGGCATCTAGAGTGGAGTTCCTGGTACCTGTTCCCCCTGCCCCAGCCAGGGCCCAAGGATCCCCACTAAACCTGTCTCTCTCCAGGGTGGGAGCTCATGGGTTCTCCAGTGTGTGTGGCTATGGCTTTGTGATCTGAGTTTTGGGCAGAGATGGGGCTACCTAGAAATGTGAATGGAATTTTAGCCCAAGAACATCAGATGTCTTGACAAAGAGCAGTGGCCATGGCAAGATCAGTGACAGCAAGACCAGGCAGACATCCATAGCTGAGGACACGTGTCCACCAGGCTGAGGTGGAAATCTCTCAGGCGTGCAGGACGGCTGGCCTGTGGGCATTCTCTCTCTCTCTCTCTCCCTCTCGCCCCAGTGCAATTCCCTGTGCCAGCCCAGCACCCAGCAGCTCCTCTCTGGGCCTCTGCTCTTGCTTCCCTCTCTCCACCTGCTTTCCCCTCCTCGTCAGTAATCAGTTTGCGCATGTGTGACAGATATGGATTCCATTCTGCAGCCTCAGGTGTGCAAGAAATGTGACTTCCTGTACATCCCATAAGTAAACTTTAGTTTGTGCTAATGTTCCTCCAGGTACCATCCCAGGCCAGCCAGGCCTCTGCAGGGCCGAGGGCCACAGGACGTTTGCAGTGGTGGGATCAGAATGTGAAGCCCCTTTTGTTCATCTGAGGCCAATACCATGCAGCGGCCCTGTCTGAAATCTGTCTGGTTGGAAGCACAGAGAACACAGGGCTTTTGTAGTGAGCCTTTGTGACTCAGATAACAGGGCTAGCTCCAGGGAGCCAAGGACAAAGGATCCCCCGTGGGGAGAGACACCTCAGAGCCTGCGCACGCACGCGCACACACACACACTCATAATGGGACCAGGTTCCCTGCCTGTGAGCTTCCGGGGCAGGTGTGTCCACGTGCATGGGTTTGAGCGCATCTGTGCACACACTTTGCATCTCTGTGTGTGTCTGTCCCAGCCAGGGAGTCTGGTGGGAGATGGAGGTGCCCGGGAGGCAAGAGGCGTCTGCAGCCCTGAGACACCTGGCCCTGCCCCAGGAGCCATACCCCTGGACTCATCACAGTGCTTGGTTCCTGGGAGCAAATGAGAAACCCTTTAATGAACGAGCAAGCGCCGACCCTGTCCTCTACAGTAAGCACAGCTGCCCCTCTAGCAAGAGGAAGCAACCCATGGGTGCTGGAGCCCGGGTCCCATCCCTGAACTGCTATGAAACCCTGTCACCTGCAGGCCTGTGCAGTGGGGTGGATGCTGGAGTCACATCTGGCTTGGACACTGACGAGCTCTGTGATGTTTGGTAAGTCCCTTTCCCTTCCAGCAGCTCCTTGTTGGGAGACAGCACTACAGACTATTGGGTCTGAGTAAGCAGGGTCCTCTCAGAGGCCACAGAGGAGGCCACGTGGCTGAGAGCCTCTGTGCAGCCAGAGAGGCTGGCCAGCCGGATCTTCAGGGGCCCGCAGCCCTGCTAAGGACTCTGGCACTAACTGGACAGGCGCCCGCGGCCCAGTCCTCCCCCATTCTCAGCTGCACTGTGCTCGCCGGCAAAGGGCTCTGGACCTGACCTTGTAGGACCCAGCCTGAGCCTGGGCTGCGGCCCTGGGTTAACTGGAGACCGGTCCTCACTCAGCGTGCTGGATGAGTGTCTCCGAGGATATCTCACCCCACCAGCCCTGCCAGGTCTGGCTGTGGCGTCCACACCGGGCTCTTAAGGCACTCGGGCTCTGCGCTCGGAACAGCTCCCGATTCTGCTGAGTGAATCTCCACATCACCACTTTGAGCCATTGCACGTCCTCAACAACACCTTCTGGGGTGGAGATCTCTGGGCTCTGTCAGACGAGGGGGTATATAGAATAATGTCAGCCCAGACGTGTTTCGTAACAGAGGAGAGCCCAGAACACGGGAAAGGAGTGGAGGCAGGGACTCAATCTGTTAGAACAGGATTTCTGATGGGGTTACGCTCCAGGGGGCATAGAATCCTGTGCCTTTGTGTGCAGGAATCCCTTCTACAAAACCCAGAGAAATAGCCATTTGACCTGCTCTTGACTGCTCCCTTCCATGAGAGCTTCACTACTTTACAAGGCAGGCTCTTGAAAAGTCGAGACCAACTGAGACCGATTGGCCTCAGGTTGAGGCCAGTCCTGCCTTCTTCCCCCTTCATGGATTGGTCCTGACCGTGGACTCTGCAGTCCCCTCTCCCATGACCCATCTGGTTTTCAAGGCCTCACCACAGACTTGAACTATAACGTGAAACAGTAGGCCTCAGTTCAGTGTGGTTTACTCTGTTGGTAAAGGAAATTTCAATCCAGAAAGAATTGTTTGGGGGAAAAGAATGAATTATTTTTGAGTGGCAACAAAACTCAGCTGCCCCTCAACTTATCCTTCTAATTCCTCTGGGTTTATAAAGGTTTATTGAGGATCAGGACCACCCTTAGGTCTGGACAAGAGAGGTGACTGCCTTGCGACCCCTGTTTGGAGGACACCCTGATCCTCCTCAAGCTGTGCCCTCTCCACAGGGTGAGGAGACAGAAAGGTCATGGGGTTGTTGCCCACCAAGCATGCACCCCTCCTTCCAGCTAGACCATGCCTTGGGTCCCAGGACCCCGCACTTCCCTGTCCAAATGGCCCTGAGACTCCTACAGGGCCTGCACAGGCCTGGTTCCTGGGTGGGTCTTCCTGAGACGAAGCTGTTTGTAGGAGCTGCAGAGGGCCTTGGACAGCAGGCTGGGGTGCCCTCATGCACAAGCAGAAGGACCCTCCTGGTATGGGTGAGAAGTGGAGGGGAGAGAGAGTGGGTCAGGCCACGGGTCCGGAGTCGGGGCGAGGGCCTGCTTTCCCTGCACAGCCACGTGCTGGGAGGAGCACCAACAAGTTTCAAACCTGCAAACCTAGAGGTTAAGAAGAATATTTGTTAACATAGGAAGATAGAACATATTTTACTTAGGAAGTAATTGACTTGACTTATAGCTTTAAATATTTAGACATAAGGTAATGGGCCCTCACCTTCGTTTTCTATTGCTACTACAACAAAGCACCACAAACTTAGTGACCAAAAACAATGCAAATGTCTTATCTTACAGTTCTGGAGGTTAGAAGCCCAAATGGGTCTCACTGGGCTAAAATCAAGGTGTCTGCAGGGCTACGTTCCTGCTGGAAACTCCAGGGGAGAATCTGCTCCCTTGTCTCTTCCAGCTCCTAGTCTGCTTGCATTCCTTGGCTCGTGGC
The DNA here is from genome assembly GCF_021613505.1 of Equus quagga. NCBI lineage: Eukaryota > Metazoa > Chordata > Mammalia > Perissodactyla > Equidae > Equus > Equus quagga. Next base: position 52,872,447 of record NC_060273.1, on the reverse strand, counting down.
CCCTTCCTCCCTCTTCAAAGCCAGCAACGGCCGGCCAAGTCTTTCTCACACTGCCGTCTCTCTGGTTCTCTCACTTCTGCCTCCATCTTCCACTTACGAGGACCCTTGGGATTGCTTGGGCCCACCCAGGTAACCCAGGATAATCTCCCCATCTTGAAGTCAGCTGATCGGCAACCTTAATGCCCCTTTATCATGTAACCTAACCTATTTCAATTTCCAGGAATTAGGATGTGGGCATCTTCAGAGGCCATTATTGTGTCCACCACAGCCTCCATTTGTATTCTTGTCCCACACTCTTCGGAAGTTTGGGGTACGATTTGTTGAATCCTGAAAGAATAGTATTACTGCCTGAGAATTACTTTCTTTTTTAAAAAATACGATTCTCCTCAAAGTCTGATTTCCTTTAGCCTCAGGGCTATACACCTGACACAACTTGCAGGCCCAGGCATGGGCTCCACATTTCTGATCGACATCATTATGTTGCTTTAGCTCCTGATGCAATGCCCTAAGAGCAGAGATAAAGCCCCTCCAACTCTCTCAGCCCACCCTTTGCAGAGGGAGAAGGAAACTGGGGCCACACAGGGGAGGGTACTAACCCTTACCCTCCATACACACACTCACTGCCCAATTATTTGGGGACAGGACATAGAAAGGGCACTAGATTGGGAGTTATTGACTCACACGCTCACCAGTTCAGCCGACACTGATTTCACACCTACCCTTGCCAGGCCTGGTGCTTGGAGCTGGAGACAGAGGCAGTAAATACACGTGTCCCACCCTCATTGGCTGACTCTGTCACTGTGGGCAGAGGCCTTCCTCCCTGGGGGCCTCGGTTTTCTTATCAATCTCATGAGCACCCAGATGGCCCATAGAGAGCCCCGTTATGAGAACAGGGTCCTCGCCTCTCCTGTTCACTGTTGTCTCTCCCAAAGCCTTGAACATAGTAGATGTCAGTAAATGTTTGTTGAGTGACTGAATGGCCCTTCCTGATCTGACAGTTAATGACTGTATCAGGTCAACCAGAAAAACACAGAGCCAGCCAAGGGGACAACTGGCCGAGGTGTGTAACCATGGCCTTGAAAGAGAACATGTGGAGAGGATGGAGGAGGAGTTCTGGGGTGGATCCCCACTGCTGCTTACAAAGCGTTTGCTGGACTTTATTAATCCACACAGCCACCTATGAGCTGACGACTAGTATCATTCCCACTCCACAAATGAAGCTGAGTTACGAAGGAGAAACGTGCTTAAGACCACACAGTGAGTGAGCGCGGGAGCCAGGATTTGAACCCGAGCCCTCACTGAGGAGAGCAGCTTGCCTCCTTCCCTCACAGGCACATATATGGTCTCCCCAGATCCCACCCGGTAGCTATTAGTCTCTCCCTTCCCACTACCCCTGTCCCTTCCTGTCTCCAGAGATCTCATTGCTCCTGAATTACGGGGGCCTCAAGGCCAGGCTACGCTGAGGGGGGTGACATGTGAAAGGGCTGTGCTGGGGTGATGCTATTCAGGCCCTTTACTCCCAACTCGGTTCCCTCCATCACTCTGCTGCCTTCCCTGAGCAAAGACAGAACCGCTTGATTTGTGCAGCTTCCAGGAAATTTGTACCAAGAGCAGGAAAATTGCCACCCACCGTCTGTTGCATTCAATCCTCCATAAGCATACGGCATGACCTAGAGACTGACAGTTCAAAATGCGCTGAGCAGCTCCCACCTCTCCCGTTATTACCCTGAGCGGGAGCCAGCCCAATTACAGTAAGCCCAAGCAAGTGTCCCTGCCATGCGGCTGTCCAGGTACCTTTACTGGCAGAAGGGATGGAGAACCAGGAATTTTCTCCCCTTCTGTTTCATTTGGAGAGGCTTAGAAAACTCCATGGCTGGAACAATCCATATCTAACAGCTGCTGCTGTGGAGCAGTGCACTGAGCACTGGGTTTGGAGTCAGTTGACTCCCCCAAGGGATATGTGAGCTTGGACAATTACATCTTCTGAGCTCAAGTCTTGTTGCAAGTTATCCGAGCTCCAGCCTTTGACCTGACTGCCAAGAAATCGCAGCAGCTCTGAGCTGCAGCTTCCGACATCCCACCGCTCCCGCTTCTATCCTAGCCCCGGTTCTAGGGAGGCAGGAGCTGCGGCACGTCCAGATCTCTGTTTCTCATCCTCAGCACTCTACCAAGTGGTCCAGCCAGGCCCTCACATCCGCCACTGGGATCCAGTGACAAGACATGTGAAGCACTCCAGATCCTGACTGAATCGTTTCCTTTCTCTAGGCGCCCAAGGCATGATATGTGTTCCTGCGTTAACAATGGTGTAATTTGGGTTTAGTTCTGTTCTTTAGATGTCTGTGTCTCCCATGTGATGTTTCACCCCTGAAGTCCAGGTGAAGTCCCATCTTCTCAGTCGTCGGAATACTCCTCAGTGCCTAGCATAATGCCTTGCACACAGAGAAGAGACTGTGTCTGGGCCCCAAGCTGGGAAAGCTTCCTACTGCAGGGGAGATGAACCCACCTCCAACTGGACTAAGGGGAAGGGAAGGGACGCATTTATTGACTCAAACGACTGACTAGACGGGGCTTCAGGCACAGCTAGAGCAAGATGTTCAAGCCATGTCTTCAGGAACCTTTTCCTTCCCTGTGGCTGCTTTCCACTAAGTTGCCTTCACTGTCCGGAAGGCTCTCCTCTCTGTGGTAACAAGACAGTCATTAGCAGCACCCAAATTACCCTCTGTCCATTTATCAATCCCAACAGTCGCGAGGAGGGCTGTCATTGGCCAGCTTGGGCCACGTGCCCAACGATAAACCCAGCACTGTGGCCAGGGGAATGGAATTCTGTGACTGGCCAGTTCTAGGTCATATGTCCCTGGAGTAGGGGCTGCATTTAACCCCGTCTTAACCAAAAAAACTGAGTAGGAGAGGGGTAGTTTCTCAAAGGGAGAGTGGGAAAATATTTCTTAGCAGAAAGGGGAATAATGGACGCTCGGAATGCAACAGCAAGGTGTCTGCTCCAGTCTCTTGGTTTCAGTCAAAATAGCCACATTTGCTACCAGTTAGGTTCTCATCAAATGTCTACGAATGGCTTCCTTACTCCAGATTCCCCTGCATTTTCACTCAGGGTCTATTTTAACCTCTGAGTCCCACCCTCGTCTATGCTCAGCCCACAGGCCCCAGCTGGGAGGAGCCCCTGTAATCGCGGGAGCCTCTCCACTCCCACAGGCTGCACCTACCCCGAGTATTCCATTAAGATGTGGAGAAGTCCTCCCTCCCCCTTAGCTCGCCTCCATTTCCCACTGCCAGTCAGTTCCGTTACCCCCACCAGTGGGCATGACCCCTGGAGGAGAGAAAACAGAAACCCATCTGGCTGGCAAAAGTCTCACGGAATATTTTGACATCATGAAGGCTAATAGGTAATGCAGCATCTGAGGACCAGTTCAAAGGAGGACCTTTTTAAAGATTAAGCTCCCCACACAATGAAAATAGCTCCTTTCAGTTTAGACTAACTTCTTCCCATCACCGTAGCAATTGAATATCCCATGACAAGAAATTGGGATCATCCTTTCTCAGAAGGAGCAATCTACAAAAGTGGCATTTGTTCCTTATTCAGAACGTATGCCCTCAAGGGTCTTGTCCTTGCTTTCTCTCGGTGGCTTCCTGCCTGATAGTCAAGCCCTGACAATAAGCGCTTATCCGCTACCTATTGCTGCTGTAACAACCGAACATCAATCACTCAGGGGCTTAAAACAGCATGCATTTACTCTCTTAGAGTTCCAGAGGTCAGAAGTCCAAAGTAGGTCTCACCAAGCTAAAAGGAAGGTTTCACCAGGGCTGGGTTCCTTCTGGAAGCTCTAAGAACCATTCCCTTGCCTTTCCCATCTCCCAAGGTTGCCTTCATTCCTTGGCTCCTGGCTGCCTTCCTCCATCTTCAAAGCCAGCACAGAATCTTCAAATCTCTTTGTGAGTCTCACTCTTCTGGTTCCTTCTTCCACATATAAAAGACCCTTGTAATTACATTGGGTCCACCTGGATAATCCAGAATAATCTCCTCATTTGACAGTCAGCTGATGAGCAGCCTTAATTCCGCCGGCAACTTTAAGTCGCCCCAGCAGTGTAACATAACATATTCACAGGTTCTAGGATTAGGACACGGATATGTCTGAGGTGGCCATCATTGCACCAGCTACAAGCACTGAGAGAATTCTAGGCGTATGTAAACTTTCTCTTCAACCCCTGGCCAGCATCAGTGAGTCAGAAGAGCAGCAGGATTACATAACTACATAATAAATTCTATCTAAAAGGAGAAAGGTGAGATGGAACTAAAACATTCTAGGACAAAAAGAAATACGGATGTTCCCCAGTGGTCCTAATTAAGAGGTAAGGAACTTAAAGGGATTTGGCGTGTCCAATCCTGGAGGACAGAGATCCTGTCCAAAGAGACAGGAAGCCAGACGCTCCATCCTTTGTGTGAGGCTCCAGGACAGCTCTCCACCTCCACTGAGGTACTGAGATTGTCTCCACGGACTCCCTCAGCACTTTCTCCTATCCTTGGAGGGCTGAAAACCTCCCAAATCCATCGGGACTTTGAAGGATTTATGCCATATTCGTTAGGCAATAGCCCAAAGATTCAAGTGGATGTTTGCGGGGAACTCAGGTGTGAAATTGCAGCCTTCCAGGTTCAAGTATCCAACACGAGTTTGTCATTACAAATAGGAAACAGAAGTTGTTTCTGGAAGGGTAGAATTAATGGCTGATGAAGGGAAAGGAGATGTTTGGAGGACAGCCCTGTTTTTGGAGGGCCACTGTGTTCTTCCGGTCCCACGGACTCGGATGTTGAGGGCAGAATGGTTCACGGTCGGCTTCACTCATGTGGGGTGTCAAAGTTGCTCCTACCACATCACAATCCCAAGATTTCCATTCGGAACCCTGATGTTGACTCATTCTATTCCTTGCCCGTCTTCAGCACTGCTCCTTCCCTGCAAGTTCTCCATTCTCTTGTGTAATTTATGGAGAGGACTGTCACTTCCATTAGGTTGAAGATAATTAGCATGTCTTACTCGCCTCTCTGGGCCCAGTGTCTTCCATGATGAGGCTTTCCTCATCAGTTCACCGCCATTGCTTATCCCTCCACATCACATTTGGAAACCCCCCCTCCACCTTATGAGACAGAGCCCAGCTCCCACCACCAAGCTGGGAATGCCATAGAGCCTCTGCCCCAGCTTCCCTTGCAGCTGTTGTGAGCACAATCGTCCTGGGCCCAGTCAATCAAACCCTTCTGCCCCAAGGTCTGAACTGGAAGCTGGGACTGGAAGAACCAGGAAGCACACAGGACCCATTTGTGAAGGGGTAGCAGAGGAGTCGCCACGTCTAGTTTCCAGGGGCAGCATCCAGAATTCAGCCTCAGTGATGTTGGTCACACAGGCCACCACCTCAGCCAGCTGCCAGTATGGGGCATCTTCAATGTCATCTGGGGGTTGCTCCCATCTCCGAGCCACCAAGTTGATTTTAGTGTCTCTCAGAGATTCATTGAGCCAACTAATGTCACTTAATCACTTTCGAATTATATAAGCCAAGATTAGCAGTTTTTGCTTACAAATGAGACCCTGACTGAGACAGGTGGTCTTTAGTTTCCAATCAGAGTCATCCAGATTCCTCTCAGCCCAAAGCCTTTGCACATGTCATCTCTTCCACCTGGAACAGTCAATCACACCCCGTGCTTCAGGATGACTGGTAAATCCATCCAAGAGCCAGGCGTGATGGCTCTTCCTCTGTGAAGCCCTCCAAGATCACCCAAGTCTGGGCTCCCACAGCACCTCGTATGCTCCTCCTGGTAGCCCTTGCCCCACTGCATTTGTCTCTTTATTTCTGTGCCTCCCCCACTACTCTGAGCTCTGTGAGGCTAGAAACTGCATCTGTTTCATTGTATAATAGTGCCTGGCCTATTAATATTGTTGAGTGAATGAACGAATGAGTGAATCAATGGCACTATCCGGAGCCAGAATAATTCCCAGTGGAGCTCCCACCACCACTTCCTAGCAACATGGGGCATCTTAAATTTTTGAACTCAGGGCAAGTGCCCTGTTCCAGAGCCTCCCCTACCCCCAAAGGTTTGCCTCATTTCACTTCCACTGGCATTTCCTGGATATCTACTGTGTACCAGGCCCCGTGTCCTCTTACGCCCACTTTCAGATCCTGCAGGTAGGAGCACTTACAGTGCCACTCTCCTTCCTCCTCTGCCCAGCTGTGCCAGCCCCAGGACTGGAAGGAGCAGCTTTTTGCTCCCTCGGAGAAGAATGGGCCAGCTGCAAGCCTCCTAGTGGGCAGGTTGCCACGGTGACTCTTTAATGGAGAGAGTTGCTTGAGGAACACTGACCACCAAAGGGAACAGTTACCAAAGAAGCATCTATTTATTGAGCGGTTTTCAAGAATGGGCAAGATATAAAGCCACAAGTGAAAAGACACTGCAGTCAAATGACAGTGCATGAGCTGGTCTGCACCCAATTCAAGGCCTGGCCCTCATTCCTCCTCCACTCCCATCACAGAGAAATAAAGCTGTACTTTTCAGTGATCTACAACACTGCTATCAAGTTACTGTTTTTAATTCTTACTGTCATTTGCATGGCACCCATTGTGTGCCACATACCCTAAGCGACACTTAAAATATACTTTCTAATCCTGGAAACAGTCTTACAAAGTGAGCGCCATTATTCTCATCTTACAGATGAGGAAACTGAGGCTCAGAGTTTGAGTGACCTGTCCAGGGTCGCACAGCTGGGAAGTGCAGAGCCAGCGTTTCGGTTCCTGCTGATTCAAGGCAGCGAATCCTCCTTGTGCTGTTAGTACTGTCACAGCATCTCCATGAGAAAGCTCCTCAGAAATGAGGCTCCAGTCTTACCTCCACCGTGTTCTATTGCCAACTGTTTCAAAGATAGGCTATTGGCTGTTTCATTCATTTATTCTTTATTCATTCATTCATACATATATAATGATTTCAAACTTTTAGTGCAAAACGAGCAAGCCCTGTGCTGGGCACTTTGGACCCAATGTTGGCACACTTGCTAAGTTAAAAAAAGCTTCTCAGGGGCCGGCCCTGTGGCCTAGTGGCTAAGTTTTGTGTGCTCTGCTTCAGTGACTCAGGTTCAGTTCCCAGGCACAGATCTATACCACTTCTCGGTGGCCATGATGTGGCAGCGACCCACATACAAATAGAGGAATATTGTCACAGATGTTAGGTCGGGGTGAATCTTCTTCAGCAAAATAAACAAAAAAGCTTCTCCATAATTGCTGGCTTCCAGTCCCTTTTTCCACTCCTGAAGTTAGCCTTCCCTTTCCAAGCTGCACTTCGGGCCCTGACTTCACCATCCCGAGCTCCACACACCCTTGGTCCCCAGTTTTGTAAGTCCCAGATTGCCACAGCAGGCAAAGAACCCAAAGCAGAGCCTGGCACTGGGAGCGCTTGGGGGAGCCTGGAGGAAAGTTGAACACAGATCCTGAAATGGCTGCTCAGGGTTGAATTCCAGCTCCATCACTTAGTAGCTGGATGATCTTGAGCAAATTGCTTAACCTCTCTGTGCTACAGTTTCCTCACCTATAACTTAGGATGAAAAAAACACACCTTCCCCATAGGGTCATGGTGAGGATAAAATAAAATTATCCACGGAAGGGGCTTTGAACAACGCCATGCAGGTGTGTTAAGTGCCAAGTGAACTTGAGCCAGTGTTAGAAGCAGCAGCGGTGCCAGGTGCTCAGTCATGGGCCAGTTCTCTCCACTTGACCTTCAGGCCCACCTGCCCATACAGTTTCCTCTCTGTTCTGATGGCTAGAAGCAGCTGTACGGGGCCTGGGGACTCTACTCACAAATCAAGATGCCTGGTTCAGCCATTGGTGCCTGTCTTCCTTTCTCCAGTGCCTCTGTGAGCAGCTCCTCAAGTAAACATAAACAGGACCACGCCTCTCCCAGCTGAAAACTTTCCATGGCTCTGTGATGCTCAGACTCCACTGAAGGGCCTGGGAGGCCTCCCCTGGTCCAGCTCCACCTACCGTCCAGCTTCACCCTCACTCCTGCCCCACTAAGCCACTTGTAGCTCTCAGATCTCAAGGATCTAAGCTTTGGCCCAGCTGTTCCCCCACTAGAAACTCCTTTTCCCTCTGTCCCCGGTCAACTGCTATTTGTTTTTAAGGCTACCCTCAAAGGCTCAGCTCTTGCAGGAAGTGTCCCCCAGCTGTGCAGGGTGCCTTCCATTCCGTTGCTGATGACGTCCTTGTGAATCTCAAGCAGGGCACTCGCGACACTCCACTGTGAGTGTCGCCTCTGCAGGACCTGGGCGGGCTGAGCTGTGGCTCACTTGTGTGCATCTACAGTCCCGGCACCTGACACTTACAATACAGGAGGTGATTGATAATGTTTAGAAGAATGTGTGAAATCACCGAGAACATAGGTATAAAGTATCACCGAGACAGAGACAAGCAGCCCCGGTAGGCAGGAGCCGGCCTGGCACCCACAGCTGGGCCCTGGTGTTCACCTGCAGAACATAAACAATTTCATGAACTTGGACATCAGGCAAGAGTATGCTGACCAGGACAAGCAAGACACAAATAAAGTCACTTCGTAATCATGTCTGAACACACACAAAAACAGAACATTGTCCAATCCTTAAAAATGACCAAAGTCCCCTTTTCTGGCTAACCTGAGTGACTGCTGCGTGTCTACCAATGACGATATCATTCCTTCTGCCTTACAGAGAAGATTCATAACCTCCCCAACAGCAGAATTACCCTTGCCGCCTGGCAGCATCCAATCGGAGCACAGCCCCACTTCCTCGAACCCTCCCTAAAATCTCCCAGCACAAGCCTAGGCCTGTAAGGAGTCTCTGCTAACACCCCTTGCTCAGGCACCTCACTGCTCCCCATGGAGCACGCTCCGCCTCCCTGCAATGAGTCAACACACCCAACTGTTCAAGCAAGGTGTGTCCCCGGCAGTCTTTGACTAAAGGGCATTGGCGTCACCTAGTTCCTATTACTCTGAATTTATTTAAAAAGACAAATCTTATTGTAATTTAAAAATATCTGCAAACTAATTGATGGTAAGAAATATATTTCTGACAGGGAGCACACACCGGAGCAGAGAACTTTGAATATAATATGTCATTTCTACAGTTGCCTCAGCTTCCCCTCCCCCGTGTATGTGGCGGGAGGAGAAGGAAGCCGTGCTGCCCTGGGTGTCTTTGACGGGGTGTGACTCCTCTGGAAGAACATAAGCCAACATCCCTTGGAAAAAGGAATATGGTCATCGGGTGATTGCACCTGCTTCCAGGAGACCATGCAGCAGATGCTCCGTCCCAGGAACCGCCCTGCGGAGGGCCTGAGCTGGTGGCTCTTGTCATGGGTTGGTTACTGTCTGCAAGGCCAGCCTCAAAAACGCCTGGTGACATCACTACAATCCAACAGACACCATTGTGGCTCCATTTCCATTCCCCAGTGGAGACATCCAGAGAGATGCCTGGCTCGTAGCACCTGGGAGCGAGAACAGAACAGATTTGGGCTTTGAGAGCAGGTCAGAGCCATACTATGTGGCAATTGGAACTCCTGTGACAGCAGACGGGTAATGGGCCGAATCACCCTGACAGAAGCAGAAAGCCGACAGATGTTGGTCTGCCTTGTGGATGATGGTTAATTTTCTTCTTAGAAACTCAGAGGCTCTTGATGGACAAGACTAAAGTCAAGGTAAGGCCTCTCCTCAGTATTCAGAAAGCACCTGGAGTGCGTGGCAGTAGAAATCCAACATGGAACTCAGATGATAAATGTGGCAAGGGGGTCACAAGTTCCCATCATAAATTTCTACTTGCAATGAGGGCCAGGGTGTCACAAATGCCAGCAAAAGCCAGTGACAGCTCCAGAGAGGGACGTTAGGCAAGGCCTGCTCTGAGAGGACGTTTCCTTTAGGGGCTCCCGTCACATCCCACGCCCAGGCCGAGCTGACATCTGCAGCTGCAAAATTGCCACCCTTCCCCTTTGCCTCTCAGGAAGGCAAAACTTCTTTATGATGCTTTTTATGAAATTTGTCTTATGCCGTGTTTTTGTCTCCCCGCCCCCACTTTCGCTTCGTTCCTGACAAATAAGTGAACTGTTACTCTGTCAGTTACTTATCTGAGTAATTTCTTGATGAAATTGCAAATATAATTGAATTTTCTGAAAACCATGAATTCAAATGAGGCGACAATGGAGGAAACGGCGTGATTAAGGAATTGTTATTCGTTGGTTGTACATCATTACCACCCAGAATTCATTGCCGGATCTCTCACAGATGCAGTTGCTGAACTATGATTATATTTTAGAAAATGAAAGGGGACAAATCTAAAAAGGCAATAAAGCAAATTAGGAGCTTTCTTGAGGGACAGGATTATTACCGATTAAGTATATTTGGCATCAAAAATGCACTCGCGCTTTGGCAGTTTAAATTACACATTCATGCAGTCAACGTTTTTGCTGGTCTCAAAATTCTTTATTCTTTTGGTCTTCTAATCACATTCTCTTTCACCCTCCAAATTGACAATTTGAAAGAACATTAGAAATGATCTTTTCTGAAGGAGCATTTTCTCTCAAAATGCATTTACACTCAGCAGCCATTAAAAGGATATTGCACGGTCACTTAGTTTCTCAATTTAACTTTAAAAGAAAGTTACCGTATTAGGGGAAGTGGCCCCTATTTCACTATAATGGGCTTTGTTGTGTCTTTCAATATCCTGGATCAGTGCTGAAGGACCCGAGAAGGCATTTCGCGGATATCTGCAGCCACCACACCACCCCCTGACAGGAGGTACACTCCCAGGCACCACACAGAAGGGAACCACGTTCTGATTCCAATTTGCTTTTCAAAGGATCTAAAAGTAACTTTGGGGCATGTCTCTCGACGAGCACTCCAACAAAAGTTGGAAGGATTTCCTTGCAGTCCTGGCTCAGCCTCCTATCAGCTGTGTGACTTTGATATTATTTCACCTCTCTGAGCCTGTGTCCTCATTTCTACAAGTACAGAGTACCTGCCCCATGAAGTTGCTGGGATGGTGACTTGAGATAAATGCCTATGGTGTGCCTACATGATGTGTTGCCTGTAAATGAGGTCCAATAAATGTGTTTCTCTCTGCCTCCCTCCTCACCCTCTGCAACCACCATCTAGTCCAGTCTGGATCTCACTTTGGGGGGTCTACCTGTTTCGCCGAGGGGATCATGTCTGTGAATTTTCTCCCCTGATGCTCATTAGCCAGTGGAATTCTACTTAGCCATCATTCTCAGCTTCATGTAATGTCTCTTGGAGCTGGGTCCACTCCCCAGAAAGGAACTGAGCTCAGAAACTGCCCAGATGCCAGTCCCGTGCAAAGCAGCTTAGGCCAAAGCCTGGCCTCCCACACCCTTGACTTCCAGGGAGAGGCCTGGCCGGGGGCCTCAGGCTCTAGTCTCTGGGATGGCATGGAGGGTGGAGGCAGGAGGTGAGCAGAGGAAATCCTACAGTACAGTGCAGGGTCACAGTGCCCTCTGCCATCTCAGGCTGGGCCCTGGGGCCCTCCCCCTCTGAGGGTGGGTGTGGCAGCTTGTACTGCCCAGGGTGACTGCATCCCGTATCCTCATCTACAATGTCATACAGGAAGTCCTCCCAGGGAGAATGTACCCTCCCCTGAAATCTAGGTCATCCTTGACTGTTTGGCCAATAGAGTTCAGCAGAAATGACCCCGTGTGATTCCCCAAGGCTAGGTCATCGAAGGTGACTCCGCATCCACTTGGCTCACTGGAATGCTCCAGCCCCTGTCTGACTGCAACTGCATGAGACGCTGAGCCAGCATCCAGACAAGCCTTCCGTGAATTCCTGACCCACTGTAACTATGAGAGATAATAAAATAAATACCATTATTTTAAGCCACTAATTTTAGGGTTGATGACAGGAACAGGGAGAAGGGTGGTCCACTATGGTGTAAATTCTGGGAAGTCATGTCCTTCTTTTCTTCCTTAGTTCTCACCGTCCTCATCTGTCTCTCATCCTACCACTCACCACTGTGTGACCTTGGGCAGGTCTCTACAACTCTCTGAGCCTCAATCTTCTCATCTTTAAAACAGGGTTATAATAGTACCTGCTCATAAAGTAATTTTGAGGATTAAACGAGACAGTTATAGAAAGTAATTAGAATAGCGCCCGACATATATGATTTAATAAACACTAACTATCCTCAGAGATCCACTTCAGGATTGTCAACATGAGGCAGTTCTGCAGACCCTTGCACAGCAAAACAACCATAGCCAGTGAAAATTATGTTTTTAAAAATTAAAGTCTTTGGAAATTGTCCTAAGGATGTACAGAAAATGAAGAAACATTTATTCAAGAAAATCTGGTATATCTAGATAAGAACAGTGAGAGTCCGTGGCACTCAAGCCTTGGCCAACTCTCTCCCTCCCTTGCCCTAGCTCAGTGTGATGGAAGCTCCACACCAGGTGGGTGTGGCCAAAAAGATGGAGCTCTCCACCACCACAGATCCAGATTAAGGGCTCGAGGCTATGGAATCTCCCCTGGAGGGGCAGGCCAGCAACATTTCTCACCGCACCCCCACTCCCAGGCTAAGTTCCAGGCACATGTGAATGAGAGGATTGGGCTCCCTTCTTCCACCCAGTCTCTGCTCCTCAGGCGAGGCTCTCCTCCAGGGTCAGCAGGCCAGTAATATGAGGGCCTTGATCGCCTTACCCCTGCATGCTCCTATGGTGGAGGTTTCATGCTGGGAGGAGCAAACAAGATGACCAGAGACGACTGCCCCACGAAGCACTCTGCTCAGAAAACAGGGACGTCACTCTTAGAGAAGCAGCCAGATTTTGCTCCAGGAGAAAAGCAGCCATAAGGGCGGAGAGCTCCAAAGCACTTCTCCGAGAAACTGATGTTTTTGGAACAGAATGTGTGGAAATTCAAGACTCAAGGACACTCCAAAACAATGGAGATTTGGGTGGTAAGCAATTAAGAGGAAGTTGGGAGCTTTCTGAGAGCAACAAGCTAAACTGCAGGCTACCCTGTTTGCCAGAGATAATGAAGGAAGAAGACAGTTTAGAATCAAGGGGCTCAAATTTAATCCGATCAGACTGTTAATCAATATATGCCCCATTATTGAGCAATTACTGGAGACTAACAGTATGATATCAACAGAGGCAAACAGTTTAACAGGGAGATCAGGGAAAGAGACAAAGAGAATCCTTCTAAAACCACTATCATCCAAGGGTGACCATATGTGCACCCAAGCCTGAGCCTTCTGAGAAGTGATATCAGAGACTTCACGCTGTGGGGAAACAGACTTCACTACAAAGGTCCAGCCAAGTCACCAAACAAATAAACAAGCAAGCCACGGGGGCAGAGATGGAGTGGGGAATCAGTATCCAGAGTTACTACAATATATTACCTGAAATGTGTAGTTTCCAATAAAAATTATAAGATAAGCAAAGAAACATGAAAGTGTGACCCATACACAGGAAAATAAAGCAGGACACAGAAATTACCTGTGAGAGGACACAGATCTCAGACTTAATAGACAAAGACCTCAAAGTAGCCATTATATATTCAAAGGACAAAAGGAAACCATGACTAAAGAAGTAAAAGAAGATATGATCCCAATATCTCTTCAAATAGAGAATATCAATAAAGAGATAAAAATTATTTTTAAAAGAAGAATCAAATGGAAATTCTGGACTGGAAAAGTAGAATAACTGAAATGAAAAATTTACTAAAGAAACTTAACAGTAAATTCCAACTAGCAGAAGAAAGAATCTGTGAATTTGAAAATAGATTAGTAGAGATTATACAGCTCAAAGAACAGTGAGGAAAATAATTAAGGAAATGAAGAGCTTCAGAGCAATGTGGGACATCACTAAACACATCCGTATGCATATAATGGGAGTACCCGAAGGAAAGGAGAAAGAGAAAAGAGCACAAAACTCTTCAAAAAAATACAAGAGGGAACACTTCTCAACTTATTTTATGAGGCCAGCATCACCCTGATACCAAAACCAGATGAAGTCATTGCAAGAAAAGAAAACCGCAGACCAATATTGCTCATAAGTATGGACACAAAAATCATTAATGAAATACCAGCAAACCAAATCCAGCAGCATATTAAAAAGATTAACAATGTAACCTATTGGGACTTATTCTATACATGCAAGGTAGTTTATTATCTGAAAATTAATGTAATGCATTATTCAATAGAAAAGATGACAAAAAACACATGATCATCTTAACAGTCACAGAAAAAGCATTTGACAAAATCCAACAACGCTTCATGATAAAAACATTCAACAAATTAGGATTGAAAGGGCACCTTCCTCCTTAACTTTCACCAACTTCCTTAACCTGATAAAAAGCATCTACAAAAACACAAAGCTAATATCGTACATAATGATGAAAGACTTAATTCTTTCCCCCTAAGATCAGGAACAAGACAAGGATGCCCACTATGAACACTTCTGTTAAGCATTGTATTAGAGGTTCTCTCCAGGGCAGTTAGAGAAAATTAAATAAAAGGCATTCCAATTATAAAGAAAGAAGTAAAACTATCTCTATTTTCAGATGACCTGATCTTATATACGGAAAAGCCTGAGGAATCCAGTATTAGAACTATCAGAACTAAAAAATGAGTTTAGCAAGGTCACAGGATATAAGATTAATATTCAAAATCAATTGTATTTCTATATACTAGTAATGAACAATCCCAAAATGGAGTTAATAAAATAATTTCATTTACAATAGTATCAAAAGGATAAAATCTTTAAGAATAAATTTAACAGAAGTACAAAATTTATACTCTAAAAATGACAAAACGTTGTTGAAAAATTAAAGAAGATCTAAGTAAATGGAAAGATATTCCATGTTCATGATCAGAGGACACATTAGGATGGTAATACTCTTCAAAGTGGTTTACAAATTCAATGGAATCCCCATCAAAATCCTGTGGCTTTGTTTGCAGAAACGGAAAAGTTGTTCACAAAATTCATATGGATTGCATGGGACCCTGAATGGCCAAAATAATCTTAATAAAGAAGAATAAAGTTGGACAAAGTTCACATCTGAACAAAGTCTCACACTCTCTGATTTCAAATCTTCCTACAGAGCTACAGTAATCAAAACAGTGTGGTACTGGCATAAGGATAGACATACAGACCAATGGAATAGAGTTGAATGTCCAGAAATAAACCCATATATCTATGGTCAAATGATTTTTGACAAGGGTGCATATATCATTCAATGCGGGAAAAATTGTCTCTTCCACAAATGGTACTGGAACAACTGAACATCCATATGCAAACAAATGAAGCTGGACCCTTACCTCACACCATATACAAAAATTAATGCAAAACGGATCAAAGGCCTAAATATTAGAGCTTACACAATAAACCTCTTACAAGAAAACATAGGGATAAATCTTCACGGCCTTAGATTTGGTAATGGTTTTTTAAATACCAGCAAAAATCACAAGCTACAAAAGAAACAAAATAGGTAAAGTGGACTTCATCACAATTAAAAACTTTTGTGCATCAAAGGACATTAGCAAGAAAAGACAATTCATAGACTGGGAGAAAATATTTTCAAGTCATGCATCTGATAAAGATCTAGTATCCAGAATATATAAAGAATTCTTACAACACAACAACAAAAAGGCAAATAACCCAATTTAAAAACGAGCAAAGGACTTGAATAGACATTTTTCCAAAGAAAATATACAAATGGTCAGGAAGCACATGAAAAGATGTTCGACATCACCAGTAATTGGGAAAATGCAATCCAAATCACAATGAGATACCATTTCACTCCCACTTGAATAGCTATAATTTTATTTAGAAGATGGGAAATAATAAGTGTTGGCAAGGATGGAGAAACTGGAACCCTCATACACTTCTGGTGGAAATGTAAAATGGCGCAGCTTCTATGTAAAATAGTTTGGTGGTTCCTCAGTAGGTTAAATACAGCATTACTATACAGCCCAGCAACCCTCTCCTGGGGATATACCCAAAAGACTGGAAAACAGATGTCCAAACAAAAACTTGTACATGAATATTCACAACAGCACTATTCACAATAGCCAATAGGTATAAACGACTCGTGTCCATCAAATAGTGAATAGGTAAACAAAAGTTATATATCTTTACAATGGAATATTACTTATCCACAAAAAAGAAAATGAAGTGCTGATACATGCTGCAACATGGATGAACCTTACAAACATACTAAGTGAAAACAGACTACATATAATATGATTCCATTTACATGAAATGCCTAGAAGAGGCAAATCTGTGGTGAGAAAGTAGATTTAGTGGTTATCTAGGACTGTGGATAGGGTTTGGGGGGAAATGGGGAGCTGCTACTAGTGGGAACAGATTTCTTTTGGAGGTGAAAAAATGTTCTAAAAGTGATTGTGTTAATGGTTGCAGAACTCTGCGAATATACTAAAAAACATTGAATTATACATCCTAAATGGGTGAATTGTATAGCAGGTGAATCATGTCTTAAAATCTGTTATATGAAAACCTATACTAGCAATCCCTAGGATCCCCACCAGTCACCTTGAGTTGCCCCCCTCAATCTCCTCTCTGGACACACCAGAGTAACTGAAGCATCAATCAATCAACCAATAAAGCAGGTCACGTCCTTCCTCTGCTCCAAATTCTCCATCCCTCCCCATTTCACCCCAAAGTCAACTTCATTACAATGGCTGTGCATGATCGGGCCCTTTTACCTCTGACCTCATCTCTTTCCTCTCTCCTCCTTGCTTGCTTCACTCCAGCCACACTGGGCCCTTTGCTCTTCCTCCAACACACCAGGCATGTTGCTGCCTCAGGACATTTGCTTTAACTCTTCCCTCTGCCTGGCCCACCTGTTCCTCAAATAACTATGTGCTCCATTCCCTCATTCTTTCAAGTTTTTGCTCAAAAGTCAACTTCTCAACAAGGCCTCACCCTGAGGACACTGATTAAAATTATAACTTGTGCCCATCTCCCCCACCCCACCCCAGGAACTCTCAATTCCCCTTTTCTTGCTCTATTTATACTTTTCCCCTAGCACTTAACCTCTTTCAACATTCTCTTTAATTAATTTTGGGATTGTCTGTTTACGGTCTATCTCCTTCTACTGGAATATAACCTCCACAGGAGAAGGAGTTTTTAAATCTATTTTGTTCACTGATTTATCCCAAACACCTGGCACATAGTAGACACTCAGTAAATATCTGTCGAATTGCCAGACTCATGTCCGACCATGTCACTCCCTTACTCCTCCTTGACCTCAAGATATAGCCCAACTTTATATGGTCCTGCGTTACCTGCCTGACTCACCTGACCCCAGTCACTCCCATGTGTCACTCATTCTCTCCACTCCCGCTGCACTCGACTACACCAGCTTTCCTAGCATTCCCTGCATTCCCAACCTCTGTGCCTCTGCCCATGCTACCCTCTCTGCCTGAAATTCCCTCCCCAACATCTACTGTTATCCCCATTGCACAGATGAGGAAATGGAGGCTTAGAAAGTTAAGCCGCTCGTCAATGTCTCTGAGTAGGCAGTGGAAGGTACAGAATTTACAGCTAGATCTGTCTGGTTCCCAGATCTATACTCCGCCTAATACACGATATGAACTTGTGACTCAAATTTGACAGCTTTAGTTTGGGGGTTTTCAGAGTCAGAAGAGGGGAGAGGATAGCATGGATGTCAGCACAAAACAGACTGAAGAAAAGAGAGGGTGCAGAACAAAACTCTGCAAACCCTCGAAAGGGGAAGTCAAGGAGGTGAGGACGGCGTGACACGTGGGGAATGGAGCCTGATCTTCAGGAAGAGACAACTTCCACTTAATGTGATAGGCATTGGGCTGAGTGCAGTGTGTTCATCACCTTGAAACCTCACAAGGACACAGTCAGGTGGAATCACCATCCTGGCATATCAGATGCAGAACCCAGGCTCAAAGAAGTACGGGGACTTGCCCAAGGTCAGAGAGCTGGGAAGCAACAAATGGGGGTGCATACTCGGGTCTTCCCCGAGGGTAAAGTCTTTTCATTCTCTGAGCCACCAGCCAGGCCACTCCTAAGCTTCTCTACCACAAGACCTGTGGACAGGCAGCCTGTGAAGCTTGGGAGTCATGGAGTCCTAACCCCTAAAGGGGCCATAGCGTGGTCTTCACCTCACCCTCGCCTCCCTATAGGGACCTCATGCAGTCACCTGAAAAGATGTGTCACCCTAGTCCCCATTTCTGGAGGTGTCACCCAACAGATGGTCTTCCTTCTTGTCCCTATCCCACCCGTGTGGGTGAGGGTGCCCAGGTAGTCAGGAGGCAAACCCCAGGGCTGCCATCTTTGAGTCACCTCTGCCGCCACATGAGTGCCCATGAGTGCTCCACACACATGCTCCACCCTTTCTGGTCATCTGCCATGTAGTCTTCCAAGTGCCCAGCCACGTGAGTGACCTCTGTGGCACGTGAGTATTGGGGCATGCTGGGCACTGGAGAGACAAGCAGCCCCCCAGAGCCGGCTGAGCTAACGGGCTACATGGCTTGTTGGGAGGAGGACAGGGGATGACATTTTTCTGTGCAACAAACCTTCACTGTAGATCCGACACTCCCATTAGTTCTCACTAGGATGTAAACTCGATTTTGCAAATACCTGGGAAAAAACCAGCCTGCCTCTGGTTTGAGTCCATAAACCACCCCCAGCCATTCTTCTCTTCCTCTTCCTCTGCTTCCTTCTCACATATCAGTTCTTCAGAGGAAATGGAACTTCTCCAAGCTCTTATTTCTCAAAGAAATTTCTTCATTCAAGGGCACCAAAGGACACAAGGAACACTAGCCTCCATAGCATTCACCACTCAACCACTATTTATTGAGCCCCTACTATGTACCAAGCACTGTGCTAGGTCTGGGGATACTGAAGTAACAAGAAATGTAGGGTTCTTGACCTCGAGGGGCTTACAGCTCACTGGGAAAGACAGACTTTGATCAAATCACCACGCTAATACGTGTGTAACTAGAAATGGAGATACTGCTCTGAATCTCACCTGGACCAGAGGACAAAAAAGGCTTTCTGAACTGGGATCTGAGAAATGAGCAGGAATTTGCTGGACAGTCAGGTGTGAGGGATCATCAGGAGAACATTATAGAACGTGTGCAAAGTCCCTAGAGGGATGGAGAGGGTCCATTCCCGCCATCGAAAGAAGACCAGTATCTCCGGGGCACAAGGAGTAGGAGGGAGCAGCAGGAGAATCAGGAAGGGGCGGGTCAGGAAGGTCACATTGTGAATTTTGGATTTTACCCTAAAAGTCATGTAAGAGCACTGAGGGGTTTTAGAAGGGGTGGATAGAGTGACAAGCCTTGCGTTTTATGGACTGTGGTTTGGACAAGCAAGGGGTTTGCAGGACAGACGTGGGAGACCAACGAGGAGGCTCTTGTGGTGGTCCAGGAAGGAGATAACAGGAGCTGGCACTAGGGTGGTCCAAATTGAAATAGAGACAAGTGGGAAGGGCTAAGAGATATTTATGAGTTACAAATGGACAGGACATAGTGATGGCTAAAGTATGGAGTGGGAGAGAGAAGTTCCTGTTAAGAATGATACCCAAATCTGGCTTGGGTGGTGTCATTCCCTGAGAGAGGACACCCCAGAGGAGGATGCAGTCGGCAGGGGAGAGGGCATGAGCTTGAGCTAGGATATATATCCAAGTGGATATGTCCAGTCAGAAGGTAAATACGTGAGGCCAGAGTTTAGAGGACACGTCTGGAGTGAAGCTATAACCTGGGAGTCACCTGCAAAAAGATGGGATTGAAATCAAAAGAAAGGATGAAATTGGCCAGGGCAAGAGTTAAGATTGAGGAGAGTGAATGATCCATGGCCAAGGAAATCTTAAAGAAAATCCAATATTAGACACAGAGAAGGAGTAGCCAGGAAGGATGGATGAAAATCAGACAAGGATGATGTCATGGAAGGGAAGGGAGTACAATGTTTCAAATAAAGACAGTCTTGAGTCATACATTACTAAGAAGTCAAGTAAAACAAGACAGAAAAATGGCCACTGGATGTGGTGACGTGGATGTCATTGGTAACCTTCGGGAGAGAAGTTGTGGTAGAGCTATGGGACAGAGGCTGACTGGAGTGTGCTAAGGGAGGGACGAAGGTGAGGACGTGAGGATGTCCGCCCCATGTAGACAACTCCTGAAAGCAGTTTGGCTGTGAACTAGAAGAGATGTAGAGGAAGGTAGCTAGCAGGGCAAGGGAGTCAAAGTTCTCTCACTTATTCATTTTTTTTGAGATAGACTTGAGCATGTTTCAAATGCTAGTGAGAAGTATCCAGGAGGAGAGGGAACTGTGAACACAATAGGAGAGAGAGAGAAATGACGAATATTTGGCACTTCAGAAAGTACAAGATTTGGGAGACAACAAGGCAACGGTTTGGGCCTTCGCTGGGAGGAGGGCCAGCTTCCATACTCCAACAGGAAGAAAGGAGAGGCAGGTGCAGACGCGGGCAGGTAGGCAGGTGCAGTGGCAGCGAGCAGAGGGAGAGCCTACCCACGGTCCAGGCGAGGAGGGCATCTTCTTAGAATGAGGGAAGCGACAGTGGCGGGATCGTAGATTTCAGCCACAGCTGAAGTGGTTACTGACAGGACAACTTGAATTAATATAAGACATGGAGCTGGAGAGAATGCATATGAGTAAATGCTGAGAATACAGGGGAAATTGGGATCTTAGAGCAGCAATTTCAGAAGTGGGAGAAGGAGGGTTTGGGAGACAGGAAGGTGCAAGGCAATGACAGGTTTCAGGAAGTGATGAAAGTCAGGAGTATAATCCTCAGACAATTCAGTGAGTGCCAGTGTTTCAGGGTTCCGATGGCAAAATATTTTAGTTACATAGTTTTTCTTACATAAAAGTAATTCATGTTCATATTTAAAATGTAGAAAAAACAATTCAGAAGGGTGTAAAGTGCAAAGTGAAAGTCACCACACCCGAGAGAGATTATCCTAGACGTGCTAGTACGGCTCCTCTTAACCTACCTTTTTAAATTTAATATGCGAAGTCAAGTTCTCAGATGAATTGATCTTGAGCATAAGTCTAAGTTTTCTTAGGCTTGTTAACAATGCGACTAGCAAAAGACAAAAAAGACTGAGCCGGTTTGCACTTCTAGGGGAACACGTGTACATGGGAGGTTTTTATGGGGCCCAACTTGGAAGGTGCTTACATCACTTCCTCTTAACATTCAAATTGCTTCGAACTCAGTCACAAGGTCACACCTAAGTGCAAGGGAGCCTGGGAAATGTAGTCCAACTGACACTGGAAGAAGAGTTTGTGGTGGGGTAGGAGCTTCAGCCCACAGTAGGTCAGCATCTTCTAACCCTGGGAATATTTAGAATTAAGGATAGAAATATAGAAGAGAATCAAGCCCTTTGCATCAAAATATTTGTGCTTTTGAAATAAGCTGTGTTTATGTACTTGTAATGTTTAAGAACACGTGGACTTTTAGAGTCATGGATTAACTTTTCCAATCTAATATAAAATGTTTAATTGAACAATTGATTTAGACTTCAGATTTTAAGTGGAAATCTTATTAAATTTAAATAAATATTGGAACCTGTGAAAGAATATAAGCTTTGCTGTATTTATAAGTTTAACAAATTAGATTTATAATAGTTACTTAAATAGTTGAGGTTAGTTAGACGATGGAAGTGTTTAAAGAGAGATTCAAATACATTAAATCTGTAAATGCAGTCTACAATGTTTAGAGCAATTTAATTAAACTCATTAAATAGTAAATGAGAAGAAACATTTCTCAAAGGTCCCCTTAAAAGCGATTGTTAAAATTTGCTAGACTTATAAATAAATAATAAGATTTGTACACTGAACTTTAAAGTTTATGAAAGAACTTGGGTCTGTATGAATTAGTAACTTTAATAAATTGAACATTAATTTTGAAAACCAAAGAAACCTTGGAGTAATATTTTTAGTGCCCAAGAGCTTCCCTTGAAGGTATCAAATTAATAGCTTTTCATTATTAAAAAATATGGTTACGGTAAAAATTCATCCAAAATAGAAGAGAAAAGGTGAAGTCCCTAGGCCCTTCCCCCTAGGTAACCATTACTAATAGTTTCTTGTGTATCCTCCCCGAAATTTTCTTTGTGTGCACATATAATCCACCCACCCTACCATTTTACAAAAAGAGGCTTATTCTGTCTAATATTCTGCTCTGTTTTTTTGTTTAATAATATATCTTAGAAACATATTCGTACTTCTTATAAAAATGGCTCCCTTCACCCCTCACCCCTTTATTGGGTTGTGGCTTCATCTCTCTTCTCCAGGTCACGGCCGAAGTTCTCCCTCAGAGCTGGTGCTCTCATCATCTCCAGCCCCTCTCCACTCACTCTAAAACCCCCTTGGTGCACAAAAATGGCGCTTATCCAGGGCACCAAGAGCTTCCAGGTTACCAAACCCACCAGAGAGGGCTGCTCTCCTTTGTCCTGGTCTGTAGCTTTTGGGATTTGCCCTCTCTTTCTTCTCCCTTACTGGGCTTCTCACAGTCTCCTGCCCTCTCCATCGCCTCCTTCTAGTCTCACATCTTCTCCTACCTAGACGTTGCATCTACGAGTACTTCAAAACCTGGTCCTTAGGTGTCCTCTGGTCACCCATCCTACATCTTTTCCGGAAGTGATTGCGTCCCCACTGAGGGCTTCCATTCCCACCCATGTGCAGCTGACTCACTCATTTGTACAAGTCCAGCCCAGAAGCCCCCTCCAAGATCTTCAGAGATCTGGACACCTGCTCCCAGCTGGCTCAAAGGGAGCACCCAGTCCTCTGGGTGCACGGCAAAATGGAAATGTAGGTTCCCTTGTTAAAAATGTATTAAGGATTTCATGAAGTTTGATGGAAAAGCATTAGACCAAGTGTGGGGCCTTACGTGACTGCACCCATGTTGTTGGCCCTGCTCAAAGGTATTTCAAATTCAAGTCTAAAGAAAAAACATACATCTTCTACCCCACCACCAAATCTGTCCTTTCTTGTCTTTCCTGTCTCAGTGGATGGCACCTCCACCATCTAGCAGGCCTGGAAACTGGGGAGTCATCCTTGATGCTCCCTCTCCCCCACAGCCCCTTTATCCAGTGTACCACCACCCCCCTTGTACATTTCCACTCCCACTGTGGGCCATCCCCTCCAGCCTACCACAAGCGGCCATTATCTCTTAGCTGACCTATTGTAACAGCTTTCTCTCTGATCCCCACACCACCTTTCTCTCCACATCCATCTGTCTATGATCCCCAATATGGCCAGAAGGGCCATTTCTTCCAAATATAAACCCAACTATGGTAACTCATGCCGTACCTCATCGTCTACCCGACAGTCCTTTGCTTAAAACCCTTTAGCCCCTCCCCATTGAAAATCTCTTTCCCGTGCTATCTTTTTTTTTTTATTATTACATTTTGCACATTATTTTTGGCGTAGAGACACTTTTATGTTTTTGTAATCCAATTGGCCAATTTTTTCTTTTGTGGCTTTTGAGAGTGGTCTTCTTCTAAGAATGATTTTTCCCTACTCCAATATCACAGAAACATTACCACGTTTTCTTCCTATATTTTGTACTCTCATTTGTTTTTTTTTTACATATAAATGTTTGATCAATGTTTGGTCGTGAGGTGCGAGGCTCCAGCTTTGTTTTATTTCCAAATGCCTAGTCAGCTCTCCTGACGGGTCCCCTAGCTGAGCCGTCTTCCTCTCTGAACTGCAAAGTCACCTTTATCTGGCCCTGAATTCCCATTTGTATTGGGGTTTATTTCTGGCCTTTTCATTTTGCTCCATTGAGCTCTCTTTCCTTGAGTACAAGTTTTCTGATGGCCTGATTTGATTCAAGGATAAAACCTAGACTCTTCTGAGGCATGAATGTCCTTCACTCAATCCTCCATAAATGACAATTCCTTTCACAGGGCTTTTTCCTTTCTTTCTTAATAAAAGATGGGATAACAGAGGTTCAAGACTATATTTTCTAGTGAGGTGCAGAATGCCATTACTCTGGGCTATTGATTGAGGACAGAGTTATCAGCCAAGCAGATGGGAGAATTGATATCCTTGTGTGGACACTGAAGAGCCCGTCAGAGATGCGTCCCCATGCCTGCGGAGTGAGCTGCAAGTCTTTGATTTCCAGTGTGTTCATACCTGCAGGCTTTCGCTTGAGCCCTTCCCTCCCCCACTGCCTCCTTTCTTCTGCTAAACAGTCCAGGTCTCTGAACTCAGCTCAGGTGTCCCATTGCCCAGGAAAAGTAACCTCTCCTGGGCTCCTCTCTGCACTGCTCTCCTGGGTTCACCACTGCCATAGCCCCAGCACACGCAGTCTATGAATACATCTCATCTTGCCTCTCTACCCCCTCTCCCCACACCACTGTGGGCTTCCCCAGGGCAGGACCCGGGTCTGGATTGACTTGTGTCCTCCACATTGCACCCACCTCAGCCTGGCTCTCTAGGATGTATGTGGGATGGAGGTGTTTGTTGGTTTTCTGTATAAAAGCGATACATGCTTATTGTAGAAGATCCAGATAATAGAATTGCTCTAAATAACCCCATCCCCTAGCCCCAATGCCTTTTGCAGAAGAAACCACAGTTTGGTGAGTATCTTGGCAAATGTCTGCGGAAGAGTTGGCCAACTTTCCCACAATGGATGGCTGCCCACCTCTCTTCAGGGATGAGAGTAGTTTACTTGACTCCCTCTTTTATGGCTCAGGGAGGAAGGGAGTCTCCAAGAGACTAGCTGCCATGGTTAGAAGTGGCCCAGCTGCGATTTGAAGTCTGTTCTGATGGAGAAGCTCTGCTCACCATGCCACCCTGCCAGTCTGCCCACAGCCAGGGCAGGAATCCAGACAGAAGCAGGGACGAAGCAGGCCTGGCCCTGACCCACCCAGGGCAGGGTGCTCCCGCCTCCTTCCTCCCGCTCCTCCACCCTGAGGCCTCTCTCTGCGTCCCTGCTTCTCCCTCTATATCTGGCTTTCCCCAGAACCCACTCATTTATCACTTTTTGATGAGCTCCGCCAGGCAGGCCACGTCAGGAAATTTCTTGGTGTTCGTTTTAATAAAACTTAATTATTAAGACAGCCTCACAAGTCATAATACATTTAGTGGTTCATTTTTCACTTCTCCGTTGGAGGCCTCCTGGCAGCCAGGTGGGAGGAGAGGAGGCTGCGGGGCGGGAAGTGTCAGAGCCTTTCTGGCCCTGCAGGAGCTGGAGTGGGGGGGGGGGGGGGAAGGTCCCTGACCTTTTTTATTTCTTTGCCAGCCCACCTCCTTTACTCTTCACACCCAAGAGGTGGGGCAGAAAGAGCATCAGACATGGAATCTTAGGCGATTTAGGATTAAGTCTTGCTTCAGTTAACGGACTTCCAGACAGATCTCAAGGGATGTATACTGTCTCTCTGGGCCTCAACTTTCTCATCTGCAAAATGGAAATAGTTTCAACCCAAACCTGACCGGGCCATTGTGAGTCAGAAGTAAGGTCTTGGAATGAGAGGCATCCTCAGGCTGATGGAGGCCAGACTGCAGGTGTGGAAGCTGACCATGGTGGCACCCGCCCCCAGCAGCCTGTGTGGCTAAGGAACCAAGTGAAATTGGGGGTCCCCACAAGTCACAGCGATAGCTGACGTTTATTAAGTGTTTTGTATATTCCAGGCCCTGTGCCAAGGGCTTCATGTGCACAAGCTCGCTGAATTTTCACACCAGCCCTAACTGTTACTAGGATTGTAAAGTTGGTATTAGTATTATCCCTATTTTACAGATGGGAAAACTGAGGCACAGGGAGGCAAAAGCAGTGTGTCCAAAGTTACAAAGCTAGTCAATGGTGGAGCCAGGAGAGTCCCCTTTCTTACCAATGAGGTCAACGTCCTGGGAGAAATCAGGGAGGGGCCAGGAGTTTTTACAATCAGGGCGACCTCATGCCCTGAGGCAGAGGTTCAGCTGAGCACCAGGGGCCCTGGCAGCTCAGTGTGGGGGATGTGGGCACCTGTGGTGCTTACAGGTGAGATGGATTCAACTCTTGACACTTCATCCACAAATCCCATGATAGCAACATGGTCCCACATCTTTCCCAATTCTTTGCTCCCAGCCCCACATCGGGGTGAACAAGGAGACAGGGAGGTGTTGGTACAGCTGACCCAGGGCTGGGATGTGGCGTATTAATTTTGAAAATAATTACAGGACATAGGTCCAGAAGGAGAGAAGTCAGCTTCCATTTTTGAGCACCTATTTAGTGCCAGCCTGTCCTGCTGGATGCTTTACATACGTCATTTCTGATTCTCACAAGACTCCTCCGTGGTCAGCGGTATTATCTCTGTTTTGCTGATGGAGAAACCGAGGCTCAGAGAGCATAAATGACTTGCCCAAGGTCACACAACCAGGTGATAGTGGTGCTGAAGGTCAAACCCAGCTCTGACCGACCTCAAAGCCTTTCTCCTTCACATTCATTCCAGCACCATATTGACCACCTACTGTGTGCGAGGCACTGGCCAAAGTGCTGTTTGAACCTGTCTTCATTAGCAGGTCTGCTCACTTCTCTCCGGGAAGAGGAGGGTCTCTGCAGGGATGGGCTCCCCGCTTCCCGTCTCAGACCCAGAGAGGCGGTCTCCCACGCTGCCGTCCAGGAATAAGCAGGCAGCTTTTCTTAGGTTTTTCTAAGTTAAGGGCTCTCGCTGCTGGTAAGACAAGGAAACAGAGGAGATAAAAATAACAAAACAAAAGGAGAAAGTCACAAAGTTACAAGAAGTCTCAAAATATCTTTCTGTTCTGTGTACTTCTCCTAACACAAGTGGGACAAGGGCCCCTTTGGGGAGTTCTAACCGCAGAGTTCCAAGGGCCCTAAAAGAACGCTGGAACAGACATCGATTATCTACCCCACTTCCGTTTTCTCCCTCCCTCTCCTCCTACTTCCTTGCTAATAGAACCTGTTTTGTTCAGGAGTCCACCCCCGAGGGAAGCTGACCCTATACCCAGCTCAGGGCAAAATCCTAAAGGATCCATATCCCATCTTTTCAGTGATAGGTTTAAGGGTGTCGTGTGGCTCGTGTTTTCTGGGGTCAAGGAGATGAGTTCCTGATCACTGGGATGGTTGTGGTTTAAACCTGTTTCTAATTTGCAGTTCCAAAATTTTCGACACTTGTATCTTTGATTAATTACAGTAACAGAAGATGACATATCAGAGAGCAGAGCGGCCCTGTCGATTCCCGCAGGAGCCAACAGATTCTGTTTCTCTACATTCTGACATAACTGTCTTACTGTCATATGTTAGATGGAGACTTCTCTTCTGTTCCAATCACTCTGGGCTTTTCTCCCTCCTCACGGCTAATTCATAAAAGACAAACTGTTGATAAACAGAATGAGTAGAAAAGATTCATGTATAGCTTTAAAAAATAGCTACGTTACAATTTGTCTTGAATTTTGACCTTTCAATAATGTCTTATTTCTAAGTTACAGTTTTGGGATAGCGATGTGACTCACTGAAATGGTTACTAGCCTGAAATGCTTTATTGTAAAGCAAATTTCAGTAAACAAAATAAGCTGTTTCTGCTGACTTCTGCTTTGGAGATTCGTTCTCAGGGAACAGCAATATTATCCCACAAGCTAACACAGTACTCCCTACTATGCAGCAAAGAGTCTCAAATTCCTCAGATTCAGGAAAAATGAAAATATCCTCACCATGTCCTAGCAGCAATGCTCAACATAAATTACAAAGCACAAAGACAGTTTTGAAATGCAAAATATTTTATTATCAATGGCCTTCCCTTGGGCCCAGAGATGAAGATGTCTCCTATGTTACCAGAAATGTGAATTCATGCTGGTATTTTATGCCTGTTGGAAAATAAATATTTCTTTTTACAAGTCTAAGACATAACCACCTTTGAAAGATGTTTATTTCATGGGTTGGCTGTTAACTATTTACCTAATATGCTGATTTGCAGTCATTAGTAGCTATCAGTCACTGTCCAATCACTGAACAAATGTGTTTGAGTGTTGCTGTGTGCAGGCCCTCAGCAGGCCACTGGAAAGATAGAGATGAGCCCAGCATGGCTCTGTTCTCAGAGTTCACATCTTCAAAGACTTGCAATTAATATTCGCAATAGAGTATGGGAAAAACTCCAATAAGCATGCATTCAAGGAGGAGGGAACAAGTCAACTTTTGGTGGGGAGGGGTCAGGGAGGGCTTCCTAGAAAAAGAGTCCTCCGGGTGGAGCTTGGGTCATCATGCCTCCTGGAGGTTTGGAGCAGTGGGCTGAACCCAGGTCGCCTGCATCCTGAAGCTGCTGAAGACATGGCCAGAAAGGCAGCAGGGGTTAAATGATCAAGGTCTGGGCAGGTAACAATGGCGGCTTTATCCAAATAGACTTTACAGTAGCTGTCATAAAGTTTGGTGGCATGATGGCCATAAAGATATCACAGACACAGGCAGAGGCTGTGAGTTCCTCTCATTTGACTTCTTCAGTGGACTAGGAGATGCAGCGGCACGCGAGGTGGGAGGAAAGCTTCTCTGGCCTTCAAGTCCCATGAGGGTACCTGTTGATGACAGTCTTGATGAGGGTGTGAATCCTTCAGGCCTGTGGGATGCTGCCTCCACCGTCCTCAGGAGGATGTCTTACCTCCTGGGCACTCATGACGACCTTGGGAACTCCAGTCTCAGCCCTTGCCTGGCAGTTTAGTGCAAGACGGTGCAACTCCAAGACCAGTTTCCCATGCACAGTTTCCCAGAATCCATGTCCCTACCAAGCCCGGTTGGTTTTCCATTGTCAGAACAAATGCCTGCATTTCCGAGATTCTAGGTAAGAATTTTGGCATCTTGAGTTCCTTTTAAATAGGACACACTTCTGAGCTCTAAAGTGAAAAAGAAAAAGTTCTTGTGAGGCGGTAGCTCTCCAGATTATGGTTCAGTGGGACTTTCAAGGTGCTTAGGTGAATACAAATGACCCAGACAGCTGAACACGCCTTGCAGACGAAACAGTGATATGCGTCTGAGTTTCATGCATGACTCTCCAGGTAGTTAGTAAAATTTAAAGGAAAACAACGGGCCAGCAATGTTTTCAGGGCATTTGTCCCTAAATGTCTCAGTCCCGTATTCTTTGGACTTTGAAAAGGAGGATTGCAAGTAATCTGTCACAGAAGCATCAAACCAGAGGAATCCAAAAATGTGTGGTGCTGCCACACAGGGGGCAGGCCTCCGGGGAGGACCCCTCTCCCTTGGCTGCTAAGAGAGCCTGGCTTGTTGCCTGGGGGCATTTTGAAGAAGTCACCAGCTAGAGGCACAGAGCAGGCTATGGTCTATTGTTACCTATATGATAAAATACTGCTTTTATGGGTTAAAAAATAATAATAATAATAATACCAGAGTGCTGGGGAAAAAAGAAATGAATTTCAGGTGAGGGGAGCAGGGGCGTGGGGTGGGCGCTGGCGGAAAACACTGGAGGCATTTGGGTGAGAGGTTAGGGCCCCCGCCCAAAAGACCCCTCTCACCTTCTGCATAGGACCTGGAAAAGCTCCATTCAAGCAATTCCTGTGGATTTGATTTCTCCGTTTCTAAGAATCTCCACATTAAAATGCAAGCATAGCATGGCACACCCCAAGGCAAAAATAGTCGTCGGCCCTCTGTTCTTCGTGCAGCTCCGTAAGGATAGTATCTCGTTTTTTGGCCCACTCAGTGGCTCTGAAACTTTGGTTGTGATGCATTGATAGGTCCCTCAATGCCTGTGGGACATTTGTCACTGGCAGGAACACGCACGCCGATTTGCGCTGTGTTGAATGTTCAACTTCCCAACCTTATGAATCTATTAAACGATTTTTCTCTTGACATTCAAACGCTGTTTGCATAATTGATAAACGAAAACTTATTAAAAATCGAACAAATTAGAATTTCTCAAACTTATAAGCGTTGGTTACAAAATTATTTAACCACACTCTCCAAAACTTTTCATTAAAACTGTAAGTTTAATGTGTCACTCTCCTAAACGCTTTAAATACCTGAAAAGTCAGCCAAAATGCACACAAAACATCATGAGGATTGAAAAATAGATGCTTATAATTACCCTTAAACTGGTTACAAAAGTATAAAGATCATAGGCATATATGTCAGATTTTTCATTATTTGTACTCATACTTTCCCAGAGTTAATTTCTTTAGAATTACTACAATAGTTTCTTAGGCTTAGGATAAAAAAGAAAAAAGATCCAATTTCCCCTAGGATTACAGACTTCTTCCAGAACCGAAAAAAAAATAATATTATCTCGGGCCAGCAGTTTTGGAGTTACTGATTCTTATTTGGGACCTCAATAGGGTCCTCCAACGTTACTATACTTCTTATAACACATTATTAAATGTGGCCTCACTAAGAATTTGAAAGTCCACTCCTTTCACAGAGATCTTCTTTTCTGCGACCAGAGGGTTTTCCTAAAGTGAAGTGTTTCATCTCCTAGGAAACCGGGGATCGAAAATCAGCAGTTTGCTGTCTTCATGAAGACATTTGGCCAATTCAGCATCTCCTACCACATTATCGGTTCCCTCTTATTGTCGTGCATGACTACTGATTTCTATTTTTTCCCCAAGACTATTAGATGTATTCAAAATCCACTCTTTCCTCCATACAACGATAGAGAAAAGTGCCTGTCTGCTTAATAAACCAACATATATTTAATAGAAAAAGTAAATCACTCATACGTAAGATAAGGCAGCTATTGAAAATAATATAAAATGAAACTGTATCAAGTTCACCCTTTTTGTACAATTTGTATCAACTTTTCTCTTTCGAGCTTCATTAGGAACTTATGGCCCTTCGCAGATTCCATGGGTTTTAATTAATTATACATATCAGTCTTATTTGATACTCAAATTGTCAGAGCTTGACAGGTGCAAGCCTCTCTAATCCAGTGACATTCTAGGGAGCATCCTTGCTTTCTCACCACAAAAGGAACTTCCTTCCTGCCTGAGGCTACCCTCCAAAGAGCCCTGGCTCCTTCCAGTGGAGAAAAGTGTTCGAGATACAGCCCAGGCCTCAGGGCACGAGGGAGCATTGGTGGTTGGATGTAAATGCTGCTTTGCTGTGGTCACTTTCAGTGGCAGAGGTGGGAAAATATTTACTTCAGGTTGAGGAGTTCACATTGGTGATTCTAATTTAACTTTAGCTTTGCTCAATTATGTTATTCTCGTATAAAAATTCCAAATATATTTTCTCAGTGGCATACTGAACAGTTCAACCTCTCGTGCAAGTTGTAAATTGTACCTCGTTTTTCTTTTGTTTGACCTTTATAAAACCCTCGATGTTTCTCCTTCACCTGCAGTCGGTTGATTGTAAAATGTAGGAGTGAGGTCAGGTCCACTGTAGCAAAGGGCTACATCCAACTGTTTCTAAAGAGGCTTATTTATATGAGATTTATTACCATCACAGAAAGAAACTTTGAGGATAACCCTACCCACCTTCTACCATGATAGCTATTTAGGGTTCATTTTGTAGCGGAAAGAAGGGCCTAATCCATGGTGGGCTCTTTTCTGAGGGGTCCCCATGGTCATATCTGAAATACAATTGCCACTTCTTGCCTCTGAGCCCTTATTTAGGAGTCTTATTCTTTGTTTACGTAGATAGGAAAGCGAAATTTTGAAGCCCAGTCCTTTTTCGGCTGCTAAGGCGTTTCGCTTCACTCCGACATGGTTGGCAGAATGTTGGCTGTGGTTATGCTTTGCAATCTATATCTTCCACCAAGCATGACATATTGGCACTCCCTCTAGCAGCGGGGTATGAGGCCAATTGAGAAATAGGACACAGTAATACTTTTAAAAGAGTTGTTAGCAGGAAAAGACACTGTCTGTTTGGAATCCACTCTGAGAAAAGATCCACCATCTAGAGAAAGCAAGACCCTTCCTGTGTAACCCCGTTAATCTTCCCCCGGCATTGCCCCACCTACTGTAACTCTGGTCAAGTCCATGTACTTTTCCCAGGGTTCAAGGAAGGGTAGATTTTTAGTGGGGATTAGTCAATGTTTGTTAGTAAGAATAGCAACAGAACCAGGTGTACGTGATGTTGGTGTTTTGAGGAACCATGCCCCCTACCAAGAGCCATAGCCCCCAGAGATTCTGATGTAATTTGTCTTTGCGATATTTTAAAGGCCTCCAGAATCCCGACAGAATTATGGAAGACTTTACCTGGTGTGCTGTGGGAGTCAAGCAACGTCCACGGCTAAGCCTGTTAGAGAGAGAGCGAGAGAGGAGCGGTAGAGGGAGACGGAGAGAGAGATTTATTAACTCCCCAATTATAACAGCTTCCAAAGTCCTCTTCCACCTGGCCCCCACCCAGCCAGCCCTGGTCACCTTGACAGCCATGTGTTCGGGATATTTATCAAGAGAAGCGTTTTGCTACTGCTGTCCCGGTCCCTTTGTCCTGAGTTTTATCTGGTCTTACAGAATTTCAAATAGGCCATAACTAGATTCCATGTGTCCCCTGGCAGACTTAAGCCTAAAATCTAAATTTAAAATACCAGATGGGAGAAATAGCCTTTGTTCACTTTTGTCTGCTCTGGTCTTGTTTCCAAGGATGAATGGGGTCAGAAGCCGGTCTCCTGCCTGTAAATCTGGACACTGTGGGCAGTGCGAGAGCTCATTTGCAGGCTGTCGAGCCGGGTGTTTATTCGGAGCTTCACTTACCCAGACTCACTAATGACAGGTGGTTGTGGGGTGGGAGCCACCTGGGCTGTGGTGGGAACAACCCAGGGTGACCCAAGGCCGGGGGCCTTCTGACTAAAAGGATAAAAGCCAAAATCTCAGCCCCAGGAGGAAATGCAACTGTCGCACTTTCTTGTGACCATCTCTGGGGTATGGCCCAGATCTGCACGAGGTAAGCTTCCGAGGCCCTGTAAAATGGGCTGAACCAGTCTCTCCATTTTAAGACCGCCTCTCCCGTCTGCCACAGTCCCTTTCGCTTCCCTTTCTTTAAAGTCATCAACCTTGTTTTACGGAGTTAGCATGCAGGGGAGAGTACATATCACTGACAACTCAGGCGAGTGTCCGTCTGTGGTGATGTGCAGGGCCGCAAAGTTCTGGAGTGATGGTTAGGATGCTTCTGGAATCAGGCAGTCTTGAGTGAAATCCACACTCTTCCTCTTTCTACTTTGTCTCTCAAGTAAGCTACTACCTGTCTCTGAGCTTCACCTTCCTAATTTGCAAAAGGATTGTAAAAAGTACTCCGTGGAATGAAAACTCAGCATCAGTAGATTCCAAAATAGGCCTGTTTGTGTCCATTCATTCTGTAAGTGTTTCTTGAGAGGGTACCACGATGCTGAGGACACAATACCAAGCCAAGGCCATCACCATCCGTGCTCTCAGGGAGCTTTCAGTCTACTGGGCATGATGAGAATACCTCACCAATAAGTATCATATCATGACTCTGGGAAACGCAACCAAGTAGAGGGAGGTGGTACAAAGCATGCAATGGGGGTTGAGCTATGACCGGAAGGAAGATTAGGTATTTTCCACCCCCTCGCTCTGCTTCCAAGAGAAACAGGAAGCTCCTAAACAAGTTCTCTGGTCCCTCGGTGGGATTCAGCCTAAAGGAGGCAACAAGGAAGCAGTCACTTCAAGCCATCCACAGACATGTCAGCGAAATCCCACCATCACTGGCCTGCCTTCCTCGTCGTTTGAATTAACACCAGCCCCGACGGGATCGACAAACTCACTCATCCAAGTCTCTCCTTCCACAAATAGTCACCCTTTCTAGGCTCATCCCCGCTGTCCCTGTGGCCTTTTGAAGGTGAACTCATGCTGAGCATTCTGCCTCGGATCCCCAGGGGTTGTGGCAGCAGGATGAGTCACCTCCACAAATATAGTGCGTTTCCCCAGGGGGCGGCGGTGGGTGGAAGCATGTGTAGAGCCCACTCTGCTTTAATAGATCATTTAGAGCATGTCACGTATCGGCGAGCGAGAACAAGCCAGCCAGCACTCGGCCCGCCTTGAGCCTTGGCTGGGGAGTCCCAGCCTGCGCACCCCTCTGCCCCGCGTGTCTGGGGGAGGCTGGCGAGAACCGGGAGGCCACAGAGTCTCCTTCCTGCCCCATCTCTCCTCCAAGGTGCTCCTTCTCTCTCGCTCCGTCTCTGAGTCTCTCTCCCTCTCCCCCTCTTCTCTCCTTCCCCTTCTCTCTGTCTCTCCTTCCTTCATTCCGTCTCTCTGTTCTGCGTCTGTCTACCTGTTTCTCCTCTTCTTTCTCTTGTCATCTTTTCCTCTTCTCTTTCTCTCAGTCTCTTTTTCTCCACGCCTCTCCTTTCTCTCTCCCTCCTGCCCTTTCTGGCCCTCCCTCTCTCTCCTCCGTCCTTCCCTCCTTTACCTGCCTCTCTCAAATCTCTCTCAGTGGGATCTTCTCTCTAGCTGTCTCCTCTGTCTCCACCCGCTGTCTACACTCCCTTCCTCTCTCCTTCTCTCAGTCTCCTTTTCCATCCATCCCCCTGGCTCTGGCTCTCTTTCCTGCTTCCTCCATGTCTTCTTCCATTTGCAACCCACCCCGCATCTCCAGTCATACCCAGTGGGTGTCAGGGCTGACTCTCCACACCCCTGCATAGCTCCTGGCCTGGGCGGGGCCTCTGGCCTTGGGCCTAGAAAAGAATCTCATCCTCCTCCCAGCTGGTGGCTTTGTTCCTCCCTCACCACATCTCCCCAACTCAAGGGGCCCAGCTGTGGGCCCAGGGTCTGAACAAAGAAGGTGGCTGATGGCCCAGAGCTGAGCCCCGTGGGTCAACAGCACCCACCACACACACCACCTTCAGGGCCATGTGGATTTGCAGGGAATATTCCGGGCACCACCTCCAGGAATCTACGAAGGAGCTGGGGCAGGTCTGAGTCTCCTCAGGCCCCACCCTCCATTCCCTTCCCTAAGGGGCTGACGAGAGGCGGCTGCTGCGGACACAGCCTCAGATGAAGGCAGGCAGCTTCTAGGCTGCCGCTGGACCTGGCATGTGAAGGAGGAGAAAGCAGGGAGCCCAAAGATAGAACAACTGAGTCGTGTCCCAGGACCCACATCTTTGCCTCAGGCTCCTCCTCAGATCATGACTGGTCACAATTTAATTGAAAACTGACTAGACAAGGTCCCCTGGGTCATTCTTCTAGACTCAGCATCATTGTCAAGACTGGAGACCATCCCTGAAGGAAGGAAGAACAGAGCCCTTGGAATATGTCAGACCCTGGGCCAGGCTTTGTTTCATGTGGCTTCTCATTTACTCCTAAGAAGCCTAGAAGGTGGGTACAATGGCCTGCCCCAAACCGATGAGACTGTTGTGTTTCAGAGAGGCTAAGTGACTCGACCAAGGCCACACGGCTGGAAGCTTCAGGTCCCTGTCCAGCTCCAATCCTCCCACTAAATAGCTCTGTTCCCTGGCAACAGGCAGTCTATGGTACTGACACAGCCAGAGGTAGGGGCAATGTCACTGCTGGAATGAAGACCCAGTAATTTGGTTCAGTGAACATCAGGCTGCTGCTCCCATTTGTTGGCTGCCTGCCCTGTGCACTCCCGCTGACCTCCCTGCCAGCACCAGCTCCCCATTTTTTCCAGCAGCAGCACCCTGACTCTGCTTCCCAGATACCACCCAACTGCAGGAAGGACAGAGGAGGGGTCTCACCTTCCCAGTTTAAGAGTTGGGCACAGGACTCAAGCATGGCCAGTCGGCTTCTCTTTCCAGAGACTGTGCATTTTGAGCAGAGTAAGCTAGAACAAAAAACCTGTGGCAATTGATCTCTCCTGAATGAATCCTACTCGTGAGTTCTTGTTGCCAAGACTTCTGTTAACTGCCTTGGTCCCTCGCAGTTCCTGGATTAGGATGTTAAGCATTTTCCAGGTGTGTGAGCTCCCAAACTCTTCTCATAATTTCTTCTTTTTGCTGAAGTTTGCCAGTTGTCAGTTTCTGTTGCTCGCAACCAAAAATAACCCTAATTAACATATCACTACCCTGCAGGCAACAGGGAGCTGTAGCATGATAATTGATGCCACCCACCACAGGGCCTGCCTTAGCCTGCCCCAACCAGCTTCCTCTTGTCCATGCCTGCCACGCTGAGCTGTCTCGCTCCACCCCGAGTGTCCCACACTGGTTCATGCCTGTGCATCAGTATTTCATGGTTTTGCTATCATTTATTGAATCAGCCCCCTACTAACAAACTTTTGTGTGTGTGTGTGTGTGTGTGAGAGAGAGAGGAGGATTCGCCCTGAGCTACATCTGTTGCCAGTCTTCCTCTTTTTGCCTGAGGAAGATAGTTGCTGAGTTAACATCTGTGCCAAGCTTCCTCTATTTTTTGTATGTGGAACACCACCACAGCATGGCTTGATGAGTGATACACAGGTCCATGCCCAGGATCCGAACCTGTAAACCCTGGGCTGCCAAAGGGGAGTGTGAGACCCTAACCACTACACCACCAGGCCAGCCCCAAACATTCTTAAATTGAGATGTAATTCATCTATTAGTCAGGATTCTCCAGGGAAACAGAACCAATAGGATGTGTATATATGGAGAGAGAGAGAAAGAGAGTGATTTATTGCAAGGAATTCGTGCACATGACTGTGAGGGCTGGCGAGCCTGAAATCTGCAGGGGAGGCTGGAGACTCAGGAAAGAGAGAGTTCCAAGGCAGTCTGGAGGTGGAATTCCCTCTTCCCAGGGACCTCATTCTTTAACAACCTTCAACTGATTGAATGAGACCCACCAACATTACAGAGGGTAGTCTGCTTTACTCACAGTCTCCTGATTTAAATATTAATCTCATCTAAAAAATGCCTTCAGCAACATCTAGACTGGCATTTGACCAAACAACTGGGCACCATGGCCTAGCCACACTGGCATGTAAATTTAACCATCGAAATTCACGTACCATAAAATTAGCCTTTTTAAACCACAATTCAGTAGTTTTTAGCATATTCACAAAGTTGCTCAACTATCACTTCTATCTAATCACAGAACATGCCATCTCCCCGGACGGAAACGCTGACCCTTTAGCAGTCACTCCACAGTCTTCCCTCCCCCAGCTCCCGGCAGCCGCTACGTGCTCTTACATTCTGCACACGCTGGTTCACCTTCCTTCTCCTCCCCCTTTGCCTGCACAGCAAATGTCTATTCGATGCTCAAAAGCCAGCCCTTCTGAAATCTCTTCCTTGATTCCCGCCTCCCTGAGACACCTCATCCCACTCACGGTGAGTTCATCGCTTCATCTTCTGTGGTCCCCAGCAGAAGCTGTTCAGGCCTCCTGGCAGAGCCTTCAGCGGAAAATATTAAAATTGTCTGCTAACTTGTTTCTCTTTATCACCAGATGAGGTATTATTATGAGGGATTATTAAACTGTGGCCAGGGATTTCAGGAGTTCCTGAAATTGACCCATAATTTACCCATTTGCACGTGTGTGTGTGTGTGTGTGTGTGTGTGTGTTGGAGGAGAGGGTCCACAGATTCCATTAGCTTTTCTTTTTTTTTTTTTTCTGCTTTATCTCCCCAAACCCCCCGTACATAGTTGTATATTCTAGTTGCAGGTCCTTCTAGTTGTGGCATGTGGGACGCCGCCTCAACGTGGCCTGACGAGCGGTGCCATGTCCGCGCCCAGGATCCAAACCCTGGGCTGCCGCAGCAGAGCACGCAAACTTAACCACTCGGCCAGGGAGCCGGCCCCCTCCATTAGCTTTTCAAAAGTCTCCCGGAAAGTCAGGAGCATGACAGTAGGCAGAGCTTCTCAAGGGCACAGACACACTTTACTGGTTCCTCCGCAGCCTTGGGCCTGGTGCACAGTAGGAGGTTTACGAGCCGTGCCTGAGCTGCGAATAAATAACATCCAGGAAAAGGTCCTTTCCTTCAAGGGTTTTCCATCATCATTCTCTGTGGAGCAGTTAAAAAGCAAAACCAAAATACATATAGCTAAGTGTCAGGGGAGGAGGGTAGACATGTCAGCGCACACTCGTTCATTCATCCACCCATCCATTCACAATTTACTTTATGCACCTACAAGGAGCCACGCTCAGTGCCAGGTGTTCAGTGCCCAGAGAAGCAAACAGTCACTGTGAGTACCCGGGGCCTCTGGATGTAGAAGGCAGCGATGTGGTAAAATCAGGGAAGGCTTTCTGGGGGAGATGCGACATGAGTGAAGCCAGGAGGGAGGAATAGGATTCGGACAGATGGAACAGAGACCTGGGAAGGGTGTCCTGAGTATGTGTGTTGGGGGACATGGTTATGAGCAGATCCCAGGCCGACCAAGGACCTGGATGAGGGAGAGGATTCACACACCACCACTC
Source organism: Equus quagga (assembly GCF_021613505.1). Classification (NCBI taxonomy): domain Eukaryota; kingdom Metazoa; phylum Chordata; class Mammalia; order Perissodactyla; family Equidae; genus Equus; species Equus quagga. The sequence goes on along the minus strand of NC_060273.1, from coordinate 52,834,184 downwards.
CCTGCAGCCCAGAGAGGACTGTCTGAGCCTGCGGGAGGTGATGTGCAGGGAAGCCGGGCCTGTCTATGATGAGGTGTGTAGTGGAATGACTGAGCTGGAGCACAGAGCCGAGCTGAGCGGATGAGAATACTGACCCTGAGCCCAGCTGAGCACCGAGCAGAAGGTGGATTTCATTAGTGTTGAGAGAAAGGATATGCCTGCTCCCCAGGAGGCTGGCGGGCAGGAGGCTGGCCAGGCAGGGAGGCTGACCCCGTGGCCCCTTAGTGGTGATGGAGGAGCCTGGGAGGCTGCCGGCACTAAAGGAAGCGGGAAGGAGAACAGGACTCCATTCATTACCTCGGCACTTAGCCGGAAAGATGGAGAACAGCTGCCAGAAACAGGCAGAAGTGACCCTCGAGAGAGGAGAAGCCAAGCTACAGGAAGTCAAGACTGCGCCGTTGTGGGCAGAGAAGGAATGAGTGTCTGCCGGCTGACAGGCGCTGGGCCAACGCAGACGGGGGTGCTGACCTGGGCTGACGGCCTCCTGCAGGAGGGCCCCAGGGCAGGAGCTGACCCTTCTAACGTCCCTCAGGGCCCTGTGAAGGCCTCAGAGCCACCCCAACCCCTACCCTCTCTCCATGTTGCCCAACCCTCTCCTCTTCAACCCCTGCCCTCTGGGTTTCCAAACACACCCACAGCGAAGGCAGCTCTGAGCAGACCGCTGTTAAGAAGATCATGGCATTGTTTGGGGCAGGGACTCTGCCCACAACTGTGCTTGGTTTTGCAGTTTGAAGGCTAACCATCAATCCCACTCGTTTCCTGTGGACCACTTGAGAAATACGGAGACATGTTGAATGTGAGAGAAGGTACTTCCTTTGTAATTGCTGGGAGCCACATTGGAGGATGGAGCCCGAACCCAAATTGTATGCCCAGCGTCTAGCCTCAGAAAGTGAACTTAGCCACCAGGGCCCAAGCAGAGAGCTGGTGATCTCCCACATGTCCCCCTCCCCCCACAGCCATGCAGGAGGGCCCTGGGACGTCTGCCACGTGCAGGGCATGAGCTGAGACCCATAAGCCAGCAACTCTAAGAAGGGCTGAGCTACAGATCTGAGGGTCATTTGCCAATCCCCAAATGAGATCATCTCCACCTTCCTCGATGAAACAGGAGTGAGAAAGGATAGCAGTTTCTCTCCAGTACTTTTGGGTCAATGCTGGGAGCAGAAATGTTTTTTCCTTATGCTTGGCACTTCCTAAGTATTTTTTAATCAATTCCTCACTGTGACTGCTTGCGGTAGGTGATGGGCCATTCCACTTATGGGGATAGGGAAGTGCAAAGAGATTAAGGGACGAGGCCCTGAAGTGGCAGGCCGGGGTTCTACACAGCACCTCGACCCAGAGGCCTGGCCTCTCTTCTCCACGACACATGGTCCCCCAGCGATCAACACACCAAGCTCTGCAAAGAGTTGCTACAATCATCTAAATAGAGACAGCCAGCAAGCCATGAGAAGTGCTGTGTGACATAGTTTGAGTTGCTTAAGCTTTCTGTTCTTGCTCTTCAAGTGCAAAGTGAAGGCATTCAAAGCAATCTATATTCACGGTAAACCGGCTTTGTCCAGAGGCCTCTAGGGCATTGAGAGTTGGATAAGCCATGTCCTTGACCCAGCTGACAGCTCTCACATCCTCCCACTCCTCTTCTTAAAATTCTCCTATGGGGTGGAATGCAGGCGGATGGGACGACTATAAAGGGGGAGCACGAGGGTGCTGCTTTGTGGTGATGGAACAGTTTGGTACCTTGACTGTGGTGGTAGTTATGCCAATGTACACGTGATGGAACGGCATAGAAACACATACACACACAGATGCACGCACAAGTGAGTGCCTGTAAAACTGGTAAAATCTGAACACAGTCTGGGGATGGTACCGATGTCAGTCCCCTGGTTTGGGTATTGGCCTATAGTTACATAAGGTGACACCATTGGGGGTCACTGGATGAGGGTACACAGGACCTTTCTGTATTATTTTTGCAACTTCTTGTGGGTCTATAATCTTTTCAAAATAAAAAAGTGAAAAACAAATTCTCCTGCAGCCTCTCATTGCTCTTAGAATGAAATCCAAACTCTGCAGCAAGGACCACAGACCCTGCGCAGCCTGGCCTCCGGCCTTCTCTGGGATCCCTCCCCTGCTCCGTGTGGCCCAGCCCCACCGCCCTTCTCTCTGGGCCTCAAGCCCACCTATCACACTCCCTCTGCAGGGCCTTGGCCTTGCTGTTTCCTTCAACTCAAGCTCTCTCACTCCAAGTCCTAAGCATGAGTAATTCCTGCATATCATTCAAATTTCAGAATAAATCTCCCTTTCTAATCAAGGCCTTCTGTCTCAGGTTGACCCCGCCAACTCTTCCATGGGGAGCCCATCTAGTGTCCTCACAGTGCCCACCATCATCAGACATGACCTTATGTTGGTCTGCTTATCTAGTGAGCTCTGTCCTGACCTCCCCTCCCTATGAGAATGGAAGCTCCAGAGGGCAGGAAAAATGTCCATCTTGGTCACTGGTGTATCCTGATACCTACAACAGGGATAGGTATGTGAAGATGGGTACTGAAAAGTAATTAATGGTAGATGGATGGATGGATGGATGGATGAATGGACAGATGGACGGATGGACGGACAGATGGATGGATGGATGGATGGATGCATCACACAAGATAGCACTTGAGCAGAGGTAAAGAGAAAGTCACCTAGTGCAGAGGTTCTCTGCCAGGACTCATACTATTATTTAAACACACACCCCCATCTCCCTGATTGACTGAAGACCCTAGGCTACTCTCCTAGTCCCATCTCTCACCCCTCCAGTTAGTTCAAGTCTCCCATTCGCTTATTTCCTCCTCATCACTAAACTACTACATGTGGCTCAGGATATGATATCAGTCATTTATACTTTAGTCTAAATTCCAGATCAGTACCACCTTCCTCCAGACATTTGTAATTTAAACTTTATTTGATATTACTTCATCTTGAGGGAATTTCAGTAAAGGAGAGGAAGATACATTTTGGGACAGAGGCGTCTTCCTGTGTCCCTGTTGTTGTGCCTCATAGGAAGCCAAGAGTAACTTTGGACCTGGTTCTGGAGGGGAGGTTGTGACAGTTAAGAAGAAATTTGGCATCTTAAAATATGCAAGACCCTTTCCGCAGCCCTGGGTTACAGTCTCAGCTCTGTTGCTTTTTCCCTGTGTGTCCCTGAGCAAACCTCTTTTCCTCCCTGGGCCACCTGTAAAATGAGGGCCCAGCCATATGGCATATAAAGTCCTCTCTAGCTTTGAGTAGTGTAACTCTAAGAGATACCTTGTTTTCCAGGGAGAATCTCTCTGAGTTTTTGAGATGATGTGCCTTCGGAATCAAAGCCTGGGGTGCAGGTCAGGCCCCTCAGCCCCCCTCCACCCTCCCTGCAGCCATTCAATTTCCACTGTAGAAAGTACCTGTATTCCCCAGCAGCGTGAGCTCCACGTCCCACCTGGGAGCTTAGCTTGGGACGCTCAGGGCTTCGTGTGGCTCTGGCAGCTTGCATGAAGCGTTCTTGGGCAAAGCATTCCATTCCTTGCTTCCTGGAGTATTAAGAGTAAGTGCTCTTCATTTTAGCAGACATTGGTGAGACTAGCTCTGGGCATGGTAAAATGCTAGATCAGTTTGCACCTAGAAGCCAGGAAATTTCCATCCCTGGGCATCTTTAGGAAGATCCAATTGTTTCTGGATGACTCAGTCACTCACTTCAATCATCTGTCACAGGTTTTATCAAGTCAAGCCACCCATGGTGGCTGGACCTATTTTCTCCAAAGTTCGTCCAGCTGCAGGTTTGGGAAATCCATAAATGGGGTTGGTGAGGCATTGTTGCTCTGCCCTTTGGGGCATGACTGTGACTCCACAGGTTAAAGAGGAGGTCCCCAAACAAAGCCATGTGTTTACAGTGGTGTTTGGCTGGCAAATTCCTATTCGTCTTTTAAGACCCAGCGCCAGCATCTCCTCTTTTGAAAAGCCCTGACTGCCCTCCACTACTCTTCTTCCCCAGGTCAAATTTGATGTCTCTCCTCTGAGCTGGTGTGGCCTCGGAGCTGACTGCCATAGGCCCATTCCTTATCTTCCAGTAGTTTATGTGCCACTGTTCCCACAGGACTAGAAGCTTTCTGAGGGCCAGGACCAGCCCACCTTACTTCTCTCTGCATCTCTGGCACCATCACGGGACAGGGGGCAGAGCAAGGGCTGGTGGATGCTGGCTACATCATTGGAGCACTGGAGAGCAGATTCTCAGGCGGGCAGCGTGGGAACCAGGCGAGGAGCCCCTCTGGCCTGCAGCCTCCCTCAGCGTCCTCTAACTCAGAGCCTTGGTTCCTGGCAAACTGCATCCAGCGCTCATCACACACCAGGCTTGATGCTCATCTGCATAGCATCCTCCATTCAGAACAGCCCTGAGTCGTGGGCACGAATACTAATGTACCATGCAAATGCCAGCCCAGGGAAAGAGAGCCCTGGACTGTCAATTAGCTCCTCCAGCACTGGCTGGAGTGCCCAACCCCCTCGCTCACTAGGGGCCAGCCCAGTGCAAGAAGGGACAACAGAAACAGAAACCATCTTGAAGTGCCACTGTTGTCAAGGCAGTGTCTCGTGGTGGCTCAGGAAGGGAGCCTCCACACAGTGAGGGGGAGGGGAGGGCCAGCCTGGCCTCTCAGGAAGGGGGATTCTAGGGGTGCTTGGGAAGAAGGCCAGTGTCCCTGATCTTGGAGGTGTTGCATCAGCCCTCCCCTCCACCCCACCACCTGCGTGCTAGGCCACCTGGGTGCCAGCTTTGGTGCACATGTCCCATGTGCCAAGACAAAGGCTCTTCGCAGCCTCTTTCCTCTGACCTGGGGCAGTCACCCCAGGAGGGGGACAAGTGGAGGGCTCTCCATCACCTTGCCTCTTCTTCCTGGCGCTGCTCTGTTTCCTCCCACTTCCTTCCCTTCCCTTCCCCACTCCCTCCACTGGGTGGGTAAAGGCTTGGGCTTTGAAGACAGACAGAGCTGGCTTCAAACCTTCACTCTAGGCTCACTCCAGCTTTGTGGCCTTGGGCAAATCACATCACTTCTTTGGACCTCAGTTTGCTAATCTGTAAAATGGAAAAGAGGGCAGTACCTGCCGTAGAGGTTTGTGAGGATCATTTTATGAGTAGCTAAGAATTTCAGGCAACTTCCTTTGGTGTACCAGAAACGTTACTTTGCATGTTTCTTTAAGCGCTGAACTTAAATTCTTTTTTTTTTTTATTGAGTTATTGATAGGTTACAATCTTGTGAAATTTCAGTTGTACATTAATGTTTGTCAGTCGTGTTGTAGGTGCACCACTTCACCCTTTGTGCCCACCCCCCACCCCACCTTTCCCCTGGTATCCACTAAACTGTTCTTGGTCCATAGTTTTAAATTCCTCATATGAGTGGAGTCATACACAGATTATCTTTCTCTCGCTGGCTTATTTCACTTAACATAATTCTCTCAAGGTCCATCCATGTTATTGCAAATGGAATGATTTTGTTCTGTTTTGCAGCTGAGTAGTATTCCATTGTATATATGTACCACAGCTTCTTTATCCATTCGTCTGTTGCTGGACACTTAGGTTGCTTCCACGTCTTGGCTATTGTAAACAGTGCTGCAATAAACATTGCGGTGCACAGGACTTTTGGGATTGCTGACTTCAAGCTCTTTGGATAATTACCCAGTAGTGGGATGGCTGGATGGTATGGTAGTTCTATTTTTAGTTTTTTGAGGAATCTCCATACTGTTTTCCATAGTGGCTGCACCAGTTTGCATTCCCACCAGCAGTGTATGAGGGTAAGTGCTGAACTTAAATTCTATTCCAAGTTCCCATTCTTCTTGGGGGGCAGAAATGAAATCTCAAAAAACTCAGAATGCCCCATCCCCCCAGCATTGCCTGAATATTCTGGGGGCTTATGAAGCATTGAGGTGCGGGGTGGGCTCGACCTCTGGAGTGCAGCCTATCACCTCTCCAGGCAGGCAGCCTCCAGATGTCCTGGCTCCTGTGCATTCTGTGGTCACTGTGCCATCCAGGTCACAGCTGGGGCTCCCCAGCCTAGAACCAAGGTTTGCTGGCTCTCTGGGGCTATCTGGGCCATGTCCCTCCTGGGTGCAGGGACAAGATTTTTCTCCTTGCCAGACTCGGCCAGGAGATTCTGGTCAGAGCTCTACTCCTAGAAAAGATAGACAGGCTAGTGGAGAGTGCAACATCCTGCCGCATAGAGGGCTAGCGGGGTTAGGAGGGGCACTGAGGGCTGTGTCCACTCTCCCAGCTCTACTTAGGAAAGGGGCAGGATCTCCTTGGCCCCCAGATTCCCCCAAAGTCTGGGGCTTCATTGCTGAACAGTGCTCCCTGAAGTGGGTCAGACACAAACCCCTCTCCAGCTCTCTCTCTGAGCCCGTGTTCTTCCAGGTGTTTGATCTTAAGCCAGCGCCTTTGTAAGTCAAAATCCAAGAAGGTGACCCCATTGTCTCTGTGGCATCTTTGCCCCAGGCAGTGAATGCCACAGGTCTCAGATGCATGCATGCAGGGCAGGGTACATGGTCACAGGAAAAAACAGAAGAAACATCTATTGATACCTTGTAGTTTTAAGTTGTCCCATTTCTGCAGCCCTGTCTCAGAGTCAGCCCTCAGCATGATGGCAACCACCACCCATTCCCCCTTCCTGCCCTCCGCCCTCCTGCTCCGGGTGTCTTCCCACTGCAGGCTCCCCTTGTGGCAGCAGTGGTGCACTGGTGTGGGAGCCTGTGCTGACAGGCTCAGTGGGCTGTGCAGGACCAGGGGCACACTCATGGCTGGCATTATTACTAATCAGCACACAGATCGGCCGCTGTTCCCTCTTCCCATCCCTGCTTGCTCCCTCCAGGGTCTTTGGTCTGTAGAAGTGATGGAGGGAAAACAGACCCTGAGTGCAGCCCTGCAGGGACTACGGGTATGGGTGAGAGCAGCACCTGCCACTCAGAGGGCCAGGACTCACACCTCCCCTCTGCTCTGTCCCTCGGCTCCCAGAAGCCACACCACGCCTGCGCCTATGAGTCCCCAGTGAACTGCTACCTCCCCAGAGAAATAGCGCTGGAAGAAATCAGTTGCAACAGGGCTAGATGGGGAGTGTGGGCTCCGGAGTCAGATCATCTAAGTTTAAGGCCACCTCCACCACTTAATTGCTGAGTGGCTTTGGACAGATCACTTAACCTCTCTGTGCTTTGGTTGCTTCATATATAGAATGGGGGATAATGAGAGTATCTGCATTAGGGATATTGAAATGATTAAGTAGATCAGGCACAAGACTGGCACATAGAAAGAACTCCATGAAAGGCGGCTACCATTGTTAATGTAGTTATTATATAACCTAAGGAGAATAAAGGAGAGGACTGAACACGACTGATTCCTGGACATTTACCCAGGGAGATCATAGATCTATATTTTGCACACACTTTAGAAAGACAGGAAAGTCTTCCCCTGGTTTCTGTCCCCATTGTCCCAGCCATTTCAGCACCACCTGTCCATCCTGCCACGCTGTGAAGGCAATTGTCTAGGGCCACCCCACCGCACCTCAGCCCCGCTCTGCCCCTGGCTTTTGCTTTCACTCCCTCCAGCCCCATCCCTTTCTCTCCACCCTGACCTTTGCCCTCCTAAGCTGACCTAGGCCCCTGACCTTGCTGAGTCCAAACTTTGATTTCTCCGCAGGACTTTGGGTGGGGCTGCCCAGCCTGGCCAGAGTCAGAGGTTGGTTTCCTCAGTTGCAGGGCTGGAGAGGTCATGCCCGCTGTTTTTTGGTGAAGTCTGCAGTCGTAGAGTGAGTTGTTCATCTGCCCTTTGACCCTTAGACTGTGAGCTCCTGAGCCAGTGAGCATAAACTTCCGCAACCCCAAAGACTAGCTCAGGGTGTGGTAAACAGGAGGCACTCATTAAATGCACTCGTTAAATTGTGACTGAATGAATGAGTGAATGAAGGTTAATAAACGACCTTTCACTGAGACTTGCAACCCGCCAGGCTCTACACTAAAGCACTTGAAAGCTTCTTCTCATTTAATTCTCACAACAACTCTAAGAAAAGGCACAACTATTACATCCACTTTACAGATATTACAACTAAGACTCAGAGAAGTTGAAGTCATAAGCTAAGAAACGGCTGGATCAAATCCCTTACTATAACCTTCCCTCCTTTCTTAACCAAGTGTCCATGGATGTGCTTTATGAAGTCGTGAACTTCATAAAATTGTATGCAAAGTATGAATGTGTGCACACGCCCGCGTGGTTATTTTTGAGGAGGGGGATCACAGGTGTCATCAGATACTTAAATGTTGGAGCATATTCGAATCCACCCACCTCTCCACCCTTCCTCCCTCCCCCCACTCTCCCTCCATCCCCAGGGAGCCCTGTGGTCAGTTTCACGAAGTGCCTGCCTTGTGCCTGGTCTAGTGAGGCACTCACGACTTCTCTGGTCTCCATGACCCATAACATTGCTTCCGATGATGGAAGTGGAGGTGCTCTGGGATGTCACTCCCTACTCCCTGCATCTGGGTAACTCGCAGTGGCTTTGCTGCCAGCCTCTGGGCTGCGTGGGTGGCTGCACTCTGTCTGAACTCATCTCAGCCCCTGGTGGAGACTGTTCCAGCGCTGAAGCATGAAGGGGGAACCCTTGGGGCCGTGCAGCCGTCAGGACGTGAAAGGCAGAGCCTGTGTCCTGGCTTTCGCTACCTCCCCCAAAGCCCGCATCAGTCCTGCTTCCTCAAGAGGCATGATCAGCCTCGACAGATGAGGCCACGCTTGATGCACAAGGATGTGGCCCAGGGGAGGCTCTTCCCAAGCCACAGTGCTAGTCCAAGGTCTTTTCTTCCTCCTGGGGAGATGGGAAAGAAGGTGCTTGCAAAGCAGACTCAAAGGGGAAACTGAGGAATGGAGTTAACATTTGCTGAGCCAGGAATGTTCCAGCCAGGGGTATCCTGTTTCAGGCACTTTTCTGTTCATGATCACTTTCAGCCTGACCCTGCAACCAACAATGGTGGGTTGTTCTGCTGGCACATGTGGGGAAATTGAGGCTCTCAAAGGTCAAATGACTTGCCCAAGTTCACAGAACAAAGCCCGCATTCGAAAACTTATCTCTCTGACTTAAAAGTTGTATCCACTCCCTGGGCTCCGAGGGTCTGTGTGGACTTGGGACTCCATGTCAGTTTGCAACAGGTTATCCTCCCTGGCTTCTCTGAGCACCCTCCTCCACCTCGCCCAAACTCATCTCCCCGCTTTCCTGATCGCAGTTTGTGGTGGTAAGAGGATCTGACTGTCTTCAGTCCTGGACCGCCGCTGCCTGAGGGCAGGGACTACGTCTCTTCTTGTTCATGACTGATGCCTATACCTAGAATAGTGCCTGGCAGGTAGATGGTACTTAAATATTCACTGAATGAATGAAATGACTAAATGAGCCCCCAAAGCAAATAACGGTAAAGGACATTTGCAGAGCACTTTACTGAGGGACCAAGCCTTTTCCCTTTACTTTATCTGACCCAGTCCTCACACTAACCCTTGAAGTGATCCTGCTCGCATTTCAAAGATGAGGAAGCTGAGGGCGAGATGCACATTTAATAAGAGAAGTGAGACTTGAGCCCAGGCCTAAAGGATGGAGCCCTTTCCTCTGCCCCGAATGGTCTTAGAGAGAGTATTTGTGGAACACTTAGGATGTCCCGGGCCAGGCTGAGCCGTGGTGGATGGGGGCAGGGGAGGGAGGTGTATGCTTTGCTTTCTAAAAGCTCACAGTCTATTTGAGGAGGCCAGAGTTATGCATGCAGAACATTTGGGAAATGGTACAAGACAGCAGCTAGCATAGTGCTGAATTGCACATAACCAGGTGCCAACCACATTCCCTTCCTTAACTAATCTGAGTCTTTTAATACCAGATGGGGACCCTGAGAATAGATTTCCTATAAAACAGATGAAGAGCAAAGATGGAAGCCAAGGGGAAGGCTGTGGCTTCCTTGTTTTTGCACAGCTCGAGCACGGCACCACGCCTGGCCCTCAGCGACAGTGGTAGTAGGGGCCCACCCTCTATCAGCAGCCACACTAGTGCCGGGCCTCACGAACATCACCTCATCACTCCTCACAGCAACACGAGGTAGGTCCTAATGCCGTCCGCAGAAGGTGAAAATAGGGTTCAGAAAACGTACTCATCAGGCCCAAAAGTCGCACAGCTAACAAGGGGCAGCCTTAGGATTTGAAACCAGATCTAGCAGCCCTTAATCTGACACTACTGCCTCCGTGTGCAGTGGGACCTCAGTGACCCGCTCTTGCCCAAAGGATGGGAAGAAACACGGCCGAGTGAGCCATCATGAGGGAGGGAGGGAGGGAGCAAACACGGTTTGTGTGTGACATGAACACAGACATGTGCACGCGCTAACAGGATCCCCGCAGGTGGCTGACAGCTCACTCTACCCCCTGAACAGCCTGCCAGAGGTAGCCTAAGGAGTCCTCTATGGGCGCCCATGTCCCTGGGAAGGGAAGGCCATGCCCCCAGAGCCTTCTGAGGGCATGGATGGGCGCTGTGGGTGTGTATGAGTCTGCTCAGGCTGCTGTAACAAAATGCCACAGACTGGGTGGCTTAACAACAGAAATTCATTTTCTCAGTCTGGAGACTGAAATTCCTGCATCAAGGTGCCAGCAGGGCTGGTGTCTGCTGAGAGCTCTCCCCCTGGTTTGCAGATGGCTGCCTTATCCGTGCTCCTGTGTGCTCACAGGCCTTGCCTCTTCATGTGTGCAGGCGTCAGGGGACCTCTCTGATGTCTGTTCTTATAAGGACATTAAGGACACCAATCCCATGGGATCAGGGCCCCACCCTTATGACCTCATTTAACCTTAATTACTTCCTTAGAGGCTCCATCTCCAAATACAGTCCCACTGGGGTTTAGGACTTCAACATACTAATTTGCGGGAGACGCAAACATTCAGTCCATAACGAGGTGGATGAGGGAGGGGTCAGAGCTGGAGAGAGCATATGAGCTAGCTCACCTTCCAAAGTAGAAGGAGCCACAGCCATGGAAGCCCGGATTGGTTGCGGCTGGCAAGACGGCTTTAGGGGGTAATCACATCGGGGACAGCAGGACAAATGGCCCCGGAGCCAGGTGACTGAGGGGAGGCTCCCTCTCTCCCCACGCATTTCTCTGTCCTCTGTTGCAAGTCCCCAAGGGGTGAGGAATGGGTCTGCTGTATTCCTTCTCTCTGGCCCCTTACACTCACCGTGTATCCCACTTAGGTGCGTTCTTTGTGAGCACCTCACGGTGACGTCTGCTGCGTCGTGCAGTGCATGCACGTACTATCTATAGATAATACCTACCCCCCAGGGCATCATCAGGAATAAATGAGCTATTGTGCACGTAAATATCTGGTACATGGCAGATGGACAGATGAATAAATACCTGTGAATGAATCAATAAATGAATCTTTACTTGGGAGAGCGTGCTTCTTCCTTTGAAGGGCAAGGATGATCTGGTACTTGTCAGTTTTTACTTACTGATTGGGTCACTGAGCAAAGAAAATTAATTTGCTCATTCATCCAGTCATTCTTTCATTCATTCTGACTGCACCCCTGTCAGAAACCAGGGGTTAAGCAGACAGTGTAGAGCTAAATCAGGAGTGGTCCCTTCTCTTAAGAAACTTGCAGTCCAGAGGGAGAGACAGACAAGGAAAGGGACAATGAAAACCAAGGAAATGAGTGCTCTCATGGGAAAGAGGCCCCAAGCGCTGAGGGAACCCCAAGCGAGGCACCAACTTGGGGCCCGGGAGAGGTTCCTGGAGGAAATGATACTTGAAGTAGATCTTTAAGGATGAGCAGCATGTTGGCAGATGGAGAAAGGCAGAGTGAACAGCATTTGCAAAGGCCCTGAAACACAACCATGGAGGGCACATTTGGGGACTAGTGAGGGTCTGTGTGACGGGAGCCCCAGAGGGAGCTTCAGGGAGCAGGGCGATTGGCAGATGGAGCCAGGCCACAAAAGGGCCTCCTAATTCCCGCTCAGCAGTTTGGACTTTATCTTGGCGACTTTGTTTTATTCCCACTGCTCCGAAGCAGCCAGTCATGAACTCCTCCAGAGGCGCTTGACTGTTTCTGATCTGTAAAATGGAGCAATTCGTCTGTACTCTGCTTCTTCACATGGTTGTGGGGAGGGGGAGATGAGAGAATGGCATCCTAGCCTTTTGCAAACTCTCAAGTGCTGCTCCTGGTCATTCAGGTAGTGTGGAGATGGGCAGAGGCCCGAGTGTGAAGTGGCCTGGGGCTCCGTCCAGTGAGGTCTGAGAAGGCTGGCAGCTGTACCACCCTCTCCCCTGCAAAGACCCCTCTGTTCCTTGAGTCCTGGCCATGCTAAGGGGTGACCCCGGGCTTCAGCTCCCCCCTGCCCTTCTGCCCTATTAGGGAAGTCAGGAGGGAGGTAGGGGTCAGCCCCTGCCAGTCCTGCTCCATCAACCAGGATCCCAGGCCTCACGGACACAGACAGACAAGCCCTTAACTGGCAGTTAGACCTGAGGCTTTCAATCCAGTGGGACTCAGAGGAGATCTCTGGAGCTCAGTGGCTCCCAGTGTCCTCATTTGCCAACAGGAGGATCCCCAGGAGATGATGACAGATCCCTGGACTCCCACAGCTTGGCTGGGTCACTTCAGGCAAGTCTCTTACCCTCGCTAAGCCTCCATTTCTCTCTGTGGTCATGATTAGACTTGGCCTGCCTAACTCGCAGGGTGTGGGAGATGCAGGTTATACAGCAATGGGCAATGCGAATGAAGGGATGCATCTTATTGAGTGCACCTTGCCCATTGCACAAAACAGGACATGGGCTGGGATTCGAGAAAGCATGGAATGCTGCATAGGTGAACAAAACTATTCGAGATCCCTGGCCAAGTTGCAGGCCACCTGCGTCCCTGAAAGGGCAGCTAATGGGCTGGAATGAGGGGAAGCAGCTCTGGAGGGGTCTTGTATCCCTGGGGTACGACTGTATGCTTGTGGCTTTGAGTCTGTGTGAATGTGAGTGACTGCGATGCTGTTTACACTGACTGTGTGTGTGTTTGTGTCTTGTGTGGGGACCTTTGGATGCTCCTATGGGTGTATGATGGGTTATGAGTCTGTCTTTGTGTACAACAGCAACGTCTATGTGGGCTTGAGGGACCTGGGCCCATATGTCTGTGTGATGATGTGCATGTGCATGTTTATGAGGCCATATGTTGGGGGACCTGTGTCCTGCAAACACGGTGTATAGTGGGAACCCAAGCGGCTCAGATTTCGGGGAGAGGTAGCTGCTCCTCAGGCTTCCAGGAAACAAACCTTGCATTTCAGCATCCCTGAGAGCAGAAGAGAATCCCCAGGGGTGGACCCAAACTTTGCCCTTCTGCACGAGAAGCGGAGATAGGGGTGGGGTGTCTGTGTAATCTGGAGTGAGAACTCACAGCAGGGAGAATGCTTCTTGAATCCAGCCATTACCCCTCAGCACAGTCCGCCCCAGAGCGGATGGTTAATAAATTTTTTTTCGGGGAGGAGGAATGAAGGAGAGAGAGAGGGAGGGGAGAAACAGAAAAAAGAGAAAGCAAGGGCCCAGAGGGGCACAGGGCTCCTTTGCCCTCCCCAATTCCCAGAGGGGGCTCTGGCGTTGAGGAGCAGGAGAGTCCCCCCCTCCCACGACGACCCAGTTGGATGTATATTTTTCATCCCTCCGTGGGTGGGGCAGACTTTTTCCCCACCCCATGAATTCAGGCGGTGGGTTAAATAAGATTTCCCTGGAAGTCAAACGAAATACTGCACCACATACAGGGACACACACGTTCTCCCGGGGAGCAATCTGCTACCCCGGAACCCCACCCATCAGCCCGGTGCCGGGCCCCGGGTCCGCGTGCCCAGGAGCGCAGCTTCCGGAGCCCGCACGCCCGCGCCCGTGGGGGCGCGCGGGGGCGGGGGCAGAGCCAGGCGCCCCCCGCGCGCCCCGGCCCCCGCCCCGCCCCTCTTCGCCTCTCCCGGGCTGGCCGCCCGCCGCTCTCCGAGCCGCTGCGACTCCCTCGAGCGCGGGCAGGCGGCAGGCAGGCGCGCGGCTCCCTCCACGCCGCCCGGCTCTGTTCATTCATGATTGGTACTCGGCCCCCCGAGACCCAGCCCGAGCGCCGGGAGGGGAGGCGGGAGAGCGTGCGGCAGGAGGGGCGGGCGGAGCGGCTCCCGCACCGCGCGGCGCTGCCTCGGGAGCTTCGGCCGCCGAGCGCACCGGCCCCGTGTCCAGCGCCAGGCAGCCTGCGGGGCATCGTCCTCGGCCCTTGGCGAGGGCAGCCGCCGGGCCGGGTTCCGAAAGCTCGCCAGAAGCGGCTGGCCCCGTGAGTCAGGGCATGTGCCGGGCTGAAGAGGGAAAGAAAAGGCTCCCAGCGCCCCAGCTCCACGCTCGCTGAATACCAAGCTGCAGACGAGCTGCCGGTGCTTTTTTCCTCCTCCAATTCGGAGTAGACGATACACACTGATTTCTTTCCAGGGGAGGGGAGGGGCAAGGCGCGGGGTCCCAAGTCGCATACAAGTCTTTGCTGCCATGGGGGCCGTCATGGGCACCTTCTCCTCTCTGCAAACCAAACAAAGGCGACCCTCGAAAGGTAAGCCATCTCCTTCTTCCTTTTGTTCCCCTGGCTGGGTTTGGGGGTGCTCGGTGCTGAGCTGGGGCGTGCCACCTGCCTGCCTTGGCCCGACCCTCCTCTCCATGAGGAGCGGGTTCAGATTCCTGTATCCAAAGGAGTAACAAACCGGCGGGAGGGTTAGTGTGAGCATGCAGAGGAGGGAGCCAGAGTGGGCTCTGGCCCCAAGGGCAACCGGACCCTTCTGGGGCACCAGATGCCAGGACCCTCCCCCCAGGGAGATCTCTGGGAGCAGAAGGAAGAGGCAGATTCACAGGTGGGGGTGACTGGATTGTCTGGGTGGAAATGTTGGGAAGCTCTTCTCATTCTCATGACGGCTGGCATTTGTGCAACTGTGGGCACCTAGCGAGGGTGCTCACACATTCTCACACTCCTCCCGGGCGGCGATGCTGGTGCAGACCTGGGAGCCCATCTTCAGGCAGGGAGTGCTCCGTCTGCCCACCCCAGTACACCTCTGCAAGCCAAAAGGAATCAGCTCGTGCCCGTTGGTAACAGTCCCAGGGCTCACGTCCTGGGGTCTCAGGGATTCAGCAGCCAGGGCCTCACATAGGGTGCTGCCCTGCTCTGGGAACCACTGAGGAGCTGAGGGCACTGTCAAGGTGTGGCAGAGACGTGAGCTTACAGCAAGGATTAGAAAGCATAATATCCTGGAGTCCCTCCTGCCTGGTCCCCAGCTGAGACCTGCCCATCTCACCAGTGGGACAGCTGTCACATGAGTCCATGTGAAGTAGGGGCAAATGTGTTGCACCGTGGGGGCCACGCGGGCCTCCTGTCCAGCAGGTACAAAGTTGATTGTTGGAATAAAGAGACTGGATGCAGTTAGGAAAAAGAAAATGATGGGTTTCGTTTTGTTTTGTTTTGTTTAATGCTTAAACATTATTGTGAGTAGTGGAAGAATTTTAAGTAACCTGCCACTTAAACCTTCAAGTTCGGCCGTTGGAGCCCAAGTTCAGGTTACCCGTGGGGGTTGCAGCTCCCACCCCTTATTCTGGATGGTCGTTAGAACTATTTTAGGATGATGGTGGACCCGAGGGGGCTCAGTGAGTCTACTCTTAGGACTTGGTTGGTCTCGCCTGACTCATTGGGGAAGTCTGCATCGCAGAGTTGCCCATGAGTAACCTGTCCTCAAGAGCTCTGGGCGTCTGGTCCAACCCCTAGAGACATCAGGCTGGCTGAACACTGAGGAGCGAGATCTCTGGATGGAGACCCTGGGGGATGAGGCTGGGTTGGCGTTTATGGCCGAGAACATGGGAAGAGGCTTTGACCCATTTGTCCAGCTGAGTTACACATCCGCTGGCAGGGAAGGGACTGGCTGCCCTTTTACCAGTCCTGGGCAGGACAGGTCTGCAGGCCTTGGTCCCGGACCTTGACATCCAGAACCCTGCTTCTCACAGCTCCTCAGATACTGCTTGCCTGGGGACAGAGCTCAGCACCAAATCCCTGTCTTCTCCTCCATCATCTCTCTGACCACCATGAAGTCCCAGAGGCCAGGGGACAATGGCAACAAGAAACTCAGGAGTTTGTTTTAAAATATTTTCAGTGCCTGTGGCACTCCTGCAGCGAGGTGTCACAGAAAGATCTTGGACTCTAGAGTCCAGTGGAGTCTGGGTGTGAATTCCGGCTCCATCACCCCCTCCCTCTGTGACCTCAATCAAGTGCCTTCACCTCTCTAAGCCTCAGTTATCTTATCCATAAAATGTTTGGGAATACTACCTCACACTGGAAACTGGATGTGTGAGAAGTGGAGGGAGGGAAGATCTCAGTTCGTATACTGTGTTGGCTGCAGCCACCAAGAACCCAGGGAAGATTGTTGTAAGGATGTGAAGATCAAATGAACGATGAATATGGAGCTCCTTGCATAGGGCTGGGCAAAGATTAAGAGCTCAGACATTACTCAGACGTTACTGTCTATCATTCCCTTCTCCTACACAAAACTCCAGGTCACCCTGGATGAATTCCCACAGGATTCCCAGAGGCCAAAGCTCTTTGCTTCTCTCTCCCAGGATTCTAGAGAAGAGGGGGGTGCCTGCATTCAGTGAACCCCTACTGTGTGCCTGACGCAGTGCTGGGAGCTTTTTCTGCGTTCTCTCATTTAACTCTCACAACAGTGCCTGCTTGAAGCTCATAGTGGGTCCAGGGCTTTGGGGCGGGCTGCCAGGACAAGCTGCCCAGCACCAAGTGGTCATCTCTCTTGCAGAGTCCCACCACATTGGCTGGAATTGTCCAGCGCTTTGGCTGTGTACGTTCCTCCAGGTATGTGCTCCAGAGCAGAGTCTTATCTTACTGGCTTCTTCCACGGCATGCTAAAGAGCAGAAGATTCTTCTTGCAGAGAGAGGCAGCTTGGAAACCGGACGGGGAGGCTAATGGTCAGGGATCACCTCCTGGCCAAGTCCCTTCCCATCTCAGGACCTCAGTTTCTCCTTTGCAAAAGGAAGAAGTTACATTAGACATTTCTTCAGCTTCCACCCAGTTCTCAAACTGGAAGATTTTTATTGCTGATGCTCTTACTAGAGCTGCTGCTGTGGTCTTTGGGGCATCAGGCTCAGATCTAATTAGAAGCAGTCAGAAGAGTGGTGCACATCTTCGACTCAGGAATCAGTCTCCCTGCCGGGTTCAAATCCAGGCTCTACCACTTGCTAGCTGGATGACTAAGCCTTGTTTTCCTCAACTATAAAACAGGGACGGTAGTAGTTGCCATCTGAAAATAGCTGTTGTGTTGTGTGGATTCCAGGGATAATGCAAGTCAAACGCTTAGCACAAGCTCTGCTCCGTAATAAGTGGTCAGCACATTTTAGCTGCTATTCAATTCATGGCTCTACTGTTTGGGCCTTCCAAATGCCTAGAGTAAGGCCGTCCTGGCAGTGGTCAGTGCCTCTGGGAGCCCTAACCACTCGTTTCTGGAGCCCTCTTCCAGCCCTGCCCACGTAACTAGGACCCAAAACCCAATGCGCAGATGCTGGTCTTGTTGCTGCAGCCCGCGCTGACCTCTGCTTTGTGGTTGGTCCTGAAAACATCGTATCTTGCTCCAAGAATACCCTGCACGTTTCGAAAATATAATTTGGAAACACATACATATGTTTTAAATAGAGCAAAAGCTCCGTATAATTGGTGCTGAAAGAGGGACGTCCCTGGCCCAACCTGGGTGTGCGGGGAGAGCTTCCTGAGGGCAGCAGAAATCCAAAGTAATTTAAGAGCTATGTCACAGAATAAAAACAATCACATTCCTTTCCTGTCCTCGTCTCTGTTTGGGATCCTTATTAGTCTGTAAATAAGAAAGGGAAGAGCCTGCCCCGGGGATTCAGCCTCTGCGTGCCAGCCCCAGGCTCCAGTCGTCTGCATGTGCTCCTTATGCCAAGGACGCTGCTCTGGGCTTGAATGGGTAAATGAGAGGGGTTGAGGTGTGGGGGTTACCAGGGGGATCATGCAGGTGCAGCGGCTGGGCCTGTGGAGGGCAAAAGAATTTAGGGAGACGTCACTGGGCCAAGGCCGTCTCCATGGAGATCGCCAATAAGCAAATAAGCCCCTGTTGCACGGGTGCCTGGATTATCAGTCCTCCATGACCAAGAGAAGGCATTCAGAACCTCCAGGAAGGGCCGAGCTTGGGATCTCCAGAGTGCTCATTGAATAGATGAGCAAACCAAATCCCACAGCTATTGGATGCTTTTTCTAAGACCACATGGCAAGTTAGAGACAAATGGGACCGGTCCCCTGACTCCTAGATCCGTGAGCACCTTGGGGAACCGATGGAGGCAGAGGGTTCCTGTTGAGGCTGTTTTGGGGTTTGTTGCTTGGGGCAGCTTGTTCAACTGAGAGACATCTGGGAGACCAACGAGAGGCAGCGAGGCGTACAGAAGCAGTGGCTCTGCCTCCACAGAGCCTGGGCCCAAGGGACCTTTGGCAAGTCTTTTCACCTTGGAGATGCCAGTTTCCTTATCTCTAAAAGAGGAATACTGATTTACAGAGCTGTGCGTGCCTTGGGCGTTACCTGTGTCTGTGTCTTTGTCCAGCCTTTTCACTCTGTATTACCCTTCCTCCCACCTCCTTGTCTAATAGTTAAAATTCTACCCACATTCCAAGACTTCACTGAACTGTTTCCACATTCAGGAAGGCTTCCCCAAGGCCTGGAAAGAAGTGACTTCTCCCATTTAAATTCCTAAATCTTTTCAGGTGTACACTCTCATGACTCTCAAGTCATGCTTTGAATTAGGCAATTGATGGAGATGTTGACGCCCTCCCCCCACCCCCAGAGTGTCAGCTTCTCGGAGGGGAGCTTGTCTGAATCATTCTTCACAGTCCTCAGCTTGGTTTCTCGTACTTAGTAGGTACTCGGTAAATCTTTTCTGGAGGAAATTATAAATAATAGAATGGTTGGCCACTCTCTGTTATTTCCTAGAATTGCGGACCCTGCGGAAAAGTTAGCTTCCTGCTGGAATCTCAGTTCCCAGCCCTCTGCCTGGAATGGGTTCTGTTATTTGGTCTGCTGGCTTTGAATTGGCTTCGTCCACTAAATGTGCTGAATCTGTTTACCATTTAGCAAGCAAGTGCAGAGACAGCGTTCCCACTCCCCAGCCCCCTGGAAGTTGAAAAAGCATGGGGAGCCCACTCCCAGCGCCGGGCACAGTTCTGGTCCCTCAGTCCCAGAAGGAACTCAGTGGAGCTCAAGGCAAACAGAAAGAGGGAGATGGAAAGACAGAAAGATGGAAGTAAAGGGACTACTGCTAAAATCCGTGGGGTTTTCCGCCTGGTGCCTGGAAAGGGGCCGGCCCTCTTTGTGTACCTAGGAGGGTTTTGCTCATTGAATGCTTCATAAATATGCATGTGAACAAGTGAGTGCATACATTAACAGGGGAGTGGAAGAATGAAGGAGTGAGTAAGTAGGGGGATAAAATGAGTGACTGAAAGGAAGCAAAGGAAGTGTCAAATGACGGAAGGAATGTGTGAAGAAAAGAGTACATGAATGAATGATTATGTCCGTAAATTAAGGAATGAGTAACGAAGTCTTAGAAAGGCTGTAGTGAAAGACTGTCTTTGCATGAAGGGCATTAATCGTCATGCTACGCAAATCCTGGACCTAAGCCCCTCACCGTCAAACTTGGAAGGAGTCAGTATGGGGAGCCCTGGTACAGATAATCAGTAGTAAACTTATATCAAATACTTCTTCAAAAGCTGAAAATGATAAATTCAGTCAAGAAGAGTCCTGTAACTTTTTGGATGCCAGCAGGTGTGCGGTATCCTTGGGGAAGGTGGGAAGATGGAAAGTATCTCTAAGCTTTTACCCTTTTGTTGATTCATTCAAGAAAGTAAAGCAAGGACTGAGCCAGAATGGCCTCCTTGTATTTCAGGTTCAGCTTTACCTTGTCTGGGTGGATCAAGAACCTGTGTATTTGTCTACGCATTTATTTGTTCCTGAGGAATCACTTCAGTGCCCTTTAACATTGTTTCTCTGATGTTCTCTCTGCCCAAGATCCACTCTGGCTTCCCCACTCTGCCTCCACCTCCCCCTCCCCATTCACCTGGTGAACTCCTACATGTGCTGCAAGACCTCATTCAGTGTCACCCCCTCCCATGCTCCTGCAGGCAGAGCACATCTCTCCCTCCCCTGTTCCCCTACGGCTGGTGCTGCTTCCCCTTGCTACAATCCTAAACATGATGTGATTATGGATTTACACATATATCTGTCTGATTAGCTCTCAGAGAATGAGTCTTATTCCAGGGCCTCTGTCAGGCCTGATCTTGGGTCTAGACTTGATGGATGTCGGCTGAGGTGGAGGTAAGGATGGATGGACCAGGCCGTGTGTTCTTGATGGCTCTGAGTAGTGCAGGAACGCAGCGGCGCAGACAAGAAATTCAGGTCTGCTCATGGAAAGAAGAGCTGCATGGTTCTACATAATGGCCCTGGAGCTGATGCTGCCATTCATCAGGCAGAGAGGGAGCAGTGCTAGGGGCAGAGAGAGAGAGAGGAGAGACTCAGGGTCCTGGGACCTCCAGAGAAACTTGACTTGTCTTTGAATGCTTCCTTCCCTCTGGGTAGTATTTTAAATAGGTCACCTTCGGTGAGTAGCTGTAATCAGTTGGGATATCGCTAGCTTCCAATACTCTAGCCATGGGAGCAGGATTTTGGATTAATTCTTGTTATTCCAGCCCAAACTGAAAACCTCGCTGAGGCAGTGTGGGGAAATGGGTCCTGCCCTCGACTCGAATCCGGGGGCTAGCAGTAGCATTGCGTAATGCTTAGGACGACGGAGTTAAAGTAAGACACTTGGGCTCAAACTCTGGCTCTGTGACTTCTTAGCTGGACCTCTCTGAGCCTCAGTTTTCTCCTCTGTGAGGTGGGGACAATGACAGTGTTTCCCTTAGAGGGCCGTGTCAGGGGTCAAGGAAGCAGCGAGCGCTGCGTGCACATAGGGGAGATGATTTTAGCACCCCGGGTAGGACTGGCTTTGCTGCTGCTTGTTTCCCATCTCAGGGCAGGTCCCTCCCTCCTCTCTTGCTCCATCTCTGCAATGACTGGGTAGTCCTTGGTGATCTCTGTCCTTTTGAGCTGTGGCCTCTGGTTCTCTCCTGAGGCCCAGAGCCATCACAACCATGGCCACTGGAACCCACAGCAGTTTCTCTGATAACTCGTATAGGAAGCTGTCAATGTTAGATGATGAAAGAAATTCCCAGTGGTGAGATAGGAAAGCATGGCTCATCTGCCAGCGTTCGTAATAACAATAACTAACATTGCTCTGGCCTCGCTCTGTGCCAGGCACCTTGCTCTGCTTTTTTTCCCCTGTTATTTTATTAACCTCCTCCCAGCCTTGGAGAACAGACTCTGTTACAGTTCCCATTTTGCAGATGTGGAACCTGAGGCCCTAAGAAGGGAAGTGCCTTGCCCAGGGTCACACAGCTTGTAGATAGCAGCACCTGGTTCTGGCTGATCCCAGAGCCTGAGCTCTTAAGCACCACACCAGCCCCTTCCTCTCCTGGCCTCGCCTCAGGATAAAACTGAAAGGGGAGTGTGGAGGCTGGGGAGAAGGCATTCAGGGATAGACTGAAGCACCTCATTAGCCACACGGAACAACCAAGCCATCTGCAGGCCTTGAGCAAATGCGTTCAGCCCCATCTCAAACCGCCCCTGGATCTGTTTCCATTTAATCTGTCACTGCAAAAGCCTGAATAGGAAATGATTGGGGGCAGAAGGCCAATTAGCAAATTCATTAATAGGATTAAACATCTCTCCTCTGCTCTAATCATCTTTGTGAACTAAATTCTTCTCCCTTTGTTACAGCCATCGTTGCCTGTCAGTGAAGGATCGAGCGCTTAGATATCTCCAAGCACGTTAGAATTTCAAACCTTCGGAATCAGGCACCAGAATCCGTCAGTGTTTTCACATGGTCCAGAGGGGCAGGGAGGGGTCAGTCAGGGGATGAGTGGTCATCACTGCAAAGGAAACAAACCAAGAACTTGCTGGTTATTTTCTCCCACTCTCTTATTAGTTCCCTCGGTCCTTAGCCACACATTGGCCTAAATCCATAGTACACATCTGTATGTGGTGTGGCGGTTACGGGCATATGCTCTTATACCTGGATGCAGAACCTGGCTCTGTACCTTATTAGCTATGAGACCTCAGGCAGGTCACCTTGCCTCTGTGAACCTTCATTTCCACATCTAGAAAATTAGGATATTGATAGCGATTACCTCCAAGATTGTTATGAGGATTAAATGCAATAAGGCATGTAAGGGTACAGGGGTCAGAAGACCTCAAGAATGTGCCAGCGGTAAGTTATTACCGTCTGGAACCACGCTACTCAAAGTGCGGTCCTCAGACCAGCAGCCTTGGCATCACCTGGGAGCTTGTTAGAAACACAGTCTCAGACCTCCATCGAATCAGAAACTGCAATTTATTAGACTCCAGGTGGCTCATATGCCCACTGAAGTTTGAGAAGCACTGACCTAGAGCACAGATTATAGTGTGTGTGTGTATATGCTTGTAATTATAAGATGTTATAATTACCTATTAAATTATAATGTAATATTACATTAAATTAAATTTATTTAATATAATATTAAATTATAATGTAATATATAATGTAATGTAATATATATATACACACATATATATGTGTGTGTTTGTGTACATATATATATATATATATACACATATAGTTGTAAGATTATATAGCAAGCTGGAAGGGACCTTCAAAGCCTTTTGGTTCAAGTCTCATTTATGATAACAAAATGGAGTCCAGAGAAGGTGAGTGGTTGGCCCACAGTCACACAGCTTGAGTGTCAGGCCTGGGATCTGAACTCTAGGTCTCCCCAGCCCTGCTTGTCTTCATCTGAGTTGCTATGAAATCAGATTTCTCCAGATTAGCATTTCTGCAACTGAGCTTTTCTTTCTTTTTTTCATTAAAACTAAAGTGTGGGACTATAAATGCCCATTAAGGTGTAATCTACTAATTTTAATTGTTATCCCAGATGAGTGAGATCCTAAACCTTCACTCCTCCAGCCATCACCTGAGCTATCCCTCCAGGTCCTATGCTGCCTGAAGATATGATGAGGAGGCGTTCTGGGTCTTCATCTAAGTTGCTTCCACGACCGTAGGCCGGGACGGGGTGCAGGACAGAGCCGTGGGGGCCAGACACCTCTCTCCAGGAGTGATTGCACCGACGGTGCTCAGAATCCCAGAGCAGCCTGGCAGCCTGGTTTATGGGCAAAGCCTTTGTGTGGGATTTGAAGGCAGAAGATTTGACAGGAGTTAGTAGGAATCTAATGGACGAAGGAAGGGCCTGAAACATGAGAGTCAAACGCCTTTTTTAGGGGACACGATAAGACTTCTCTGTTGAAAATCAAATGATCCTCCTGGTTGTTGTAGAAAGCTTCCTGCGCTAAGCGATTAAGCAGGACTCATCCAGGGTCGCCAGGCTTGTTTGGGGCGGAAATTGGAGAGATGGGGAAATATTGCTTGAGGAGGAGGGATGCGGAGTTTTTGAGAGCCTGCTCTGTCGCAGACCCTCTGCGTGCCTAATCTCCTTTCATTTTTACAGTCCTCCTGGGGTGGTTGTATCGTTACTCCCACTTTGCAAAGTGGGAAACCGAGGTTCTGGGAGGTTCTGTGATTGTCTGCTGAGTAGAGAGCAAGGATTTGAAGTGTGTCTGATTCCAAGGCAACCCACCACGTGGCCTCCTCTCCAGCCTGAGGGCACGTCCAGGACACGCAGCACCCCCATCCCCAAGAAGAGGCTGAACCACTGCTGCTGCATGGGAGCTCCCGGAACCGAAAATGACAGCACTGGCCTCCTCTTGGCCCCGTCAGCACCTCACCCATGCTGACCCTGGGCCCCAGCGAGAGGAGCGCTCTGCCAGCGGCTGAAGGAGGGTTTGGAGGCCACATGGCACCCAGCTGCCATGAGGGAGCCAGTGCGTTGGCATCTGTGTGTGGCTGAGGCGGCACTTCCTCTCCGTCCCTGGAACTCACTCACGTAGGACTCTCCCAAATGGCCCAACTGCACACGCAAGGGGGTCCTCTCACAAAGGCTTCCCTGCTCACCTAGTGTGGGCAGCAGGGGGCTCGCTTCTGTTCCTTTCCCCCAGGCCAGCACTGGGCTGGCGCAGGACTCTAAGCCCTAAAGGCCCTAAGGCGAAAATGATTAGGCGCCCCCATCCCAGCCCCACTAATTGCTACTTAGGCAAGTCAAAACAAAAACAGTAAAATAAGTCTAAGGAAGTCTGGTAAAATTTGGATTTTTCCCATGATGACTACTTTGATGATCTTTTTTGAAATATAATCTACTTTCCAAACATGTTTTTTCACCATTTTGTTGCCTCTACTTTGCTGATGCTCTAAGCATCTCTTGAATGTGCCTGATGAGTATTTCAACATGAGTTGGAACAGGACAGGAAAAAGAAAAATCTCATCTGTATTGAGCACCTACTGTGTGCCAGGCATGGTGCAAGGTGTTGACAAATAATGACACAAATCATATTTCCAAAGCTCTTAAAATAGTGATAAGAAGGAGAATAGTAACATGAAACGTTTAAATAGCATTTGTGCCAAGTACTATTCTAAGTGCTTTTGATAGGTTATACTAATTTAATCCTCACAACAACCCTATGCGGTAGGCACTGTGACTATTCCCATTTCACGGGTGAACTCTCACATACAAGAAGCAGGCCCTGATCTTCCATTTTATAGATGAGGAAACTGAGGCTCAGGAAGACAGGACTTGCCCAAGTCCCCCCAGCTGGCTGGTGGGAGAACCAAGATTCGCACCAGCTCTGACTGGCTCCGAAGGCAGGCACCCCTCATTTCCTAGAAGCGCCTTGTTATTGGCTATACCCACAGGGTGCGTTATAAGGAGGAGTGGGAAGGCCTGGGCCTAAAGGTTGAGTATTGAATGCTGCCCCGACTTTTTCGGGGGCACCCTGTCCCTCCCCATTGCCTGTTCCGTCTGTCCTCGGCTTGTGCTACCATCCTGCCGTGCCTGGTTCTTTCTGACCTTCCAGAGTGGTCACTTTGTGCATTGATCCACATCGTGTAGCCTGTACTGAAGCCAAGTTAGGCTCCCATCTGCCTTCCCCCGAAAAAGCAGCTGCTGGAAGGAGATTAAAGTATGTAGGACACTGTCTTTGCCCTCTGGGTGCTTCACTTTTACAACAATAATGATATTGGCAGCAAATCAATAGACCTGTATGTGCTGGACACTTTAGCAGCTTGGTTTTATTTAAGCTTTACAGCATCGCGAGGAAGTCAGCACTATTACCAGACCCTTTACAGATAAGGAAACTGAAGAACAGGGGCTGTAGGAAATGTGCAGTGTCTCACCTCTTGTGGGTGGCCGAGCCAGGATTTGAACCCAGATGGTGTGACTCCAGCACCTGCACGCTCGGTCACCAGGCTAGCCTGTGTCTGGGCACCTAACGTCACTAAACTGCAGACTGTGTTGCTCTGTGGGGAGTCGGGGGAGGGAGAGAGCATCTCTCGCTGAGGGATGAGGCTGGGGAATTCGATAGGGTGCCTGAAGGAGCTGGTATTTGAGGTTGATAAAAGAGCTGGGGCTTGGCGCATGCAGGATTGTAGGCTAATGAAGTTCCAAGCAGAAGGAATAGCTTGAGCAAGGTCACTGAAGGTGATAAAGACAAAGGAAAGGGAATAAAGACAACAGTGATGTTTTGCACTTTTGTGACTTGGAGAATATCGATAGGAAGGCTGTCATCAGAAATGGGAGGGGACAGAACGGAGGCAGAGACAGTCAGGCTGTGCACAAACAGGAAGGTGAGGAAAGGTCCTGGAAGGTAGTAGGTAGCAAGGACGAGGAAAGGAAGAAGTGAGTAGGGAGCAGGACTATCCCCTCTCACCCCCGCTGTCTCCCAAAAAGTCTCCAGTGATCACTTCAGCCCACCTCCACTCCCTGCCCATCCTTCTCCAGCGCACTCCCTGTTTGTCTTGCATGACTGAGCAATTGATTGCCTTGAATGGCTCCATAATCACTCCCTGTAAACAGTCCCCGACTCTCCAGTAAGAGTACGCTTTCCTCAAGGACCGGGACCTTTCTTTCTGCCCTGCTGAGCTCCTCCGAGGAGCCATACACAGTTCTGGGCACAGGATTGGTGCTTGGTGACTTAAACTGACATTTCACAGAGATGCACAAGGATTTGGGGTGCCCTAATTGGGATAATGTAGCAAAGAAGCTTGGGCACAGCTTTGAGGCCCCCACAGCATAGCCACAGGATGTGAATGTCAGAGACTACGGTTTAGTGCAAAAACATAGAGCATTAGAGATCATTCCATAACGGCTTACTTAGAGTTGGTGGAGAGAAAAAGGTGTGAGTGTTGGGTGAAATAGAACCCAGGGCCAGTCCCAGCTTACCACTTACAAGCTGTGCGGTTTAAGCAAATTGTTTAACCCCTGTCTGCATGTCAGTTTCCTCATCTGTTAAACAGCAACAGTCATGAAATCAACTCATTGGATCATCATGGGGATTAAATGAGATAACGTGAATCTAAGTGTTTAGTAAACTGTAAGGCAATGCATAAATGGTGGGTATCAATATGTAGATGATGATCATCATCTTCGTGGTAGTAATGATTTTGATGGTGGTGGTGATGATACTCATGGTGGTGATGGTGGTGTTGGTGGTAGTGATGATGGTGGTGATAGGGAACGATGTTATTGGTGGTAGTGATGATTATAGTAGGGATAATGATGATGGCAGAGGTGTGGGTGACAATGAAGATACTAGGCGTGTTAATGGTAGTAATGGGGGTGACGATAGGTGGCATTCATCATAGTGTTGGAGCATGATGATGTTAGTGGTAATGGTGATGATTATAGTAGGGATAACGTTGATGATAGGGGTGGCGGTGGTCGCAATGAAGGTGCGATGGTGGTGGTGCAGTGAGGGGCGGTATTAGTGATGGTGGGGTAATGGTAGGGATGATGCTAGCGATGATGGTGGTGGTGATATAGGGGTGTTAGTAGTAGTGTTGGTGGTGGGATAATGGTGGTAATGGTGGTGGTGGCACTGGTGGATTTGAGGCCATCATTCCCTTTGTCCAATCCATCTTCTTTGACTAGGCTACACAGAAGGATTTCCAACCCCCAGAATTTGAATCCCCAAGATGTGTTTTTTAACAGTAGGAAAGAATAAGACAAATCAGCCCAGGCCTCTAGATTTCTCCTCTTATTCATGGTTGGTACTTTCAGAATCATTTTCGTACAAGCTGTGCTGTGCCTGGTACATAGTCAGTCTTCAATAAATATTTGTGGAATGAAAGAATAGCCGTGCAGAAGGACACAGACTGTGCTCTTGAATGGACTCATCAGAGTTAAATGTCTCTTCTCTGAAAGTATATGGGGTTATCAGGCACCAGCTCTCCATCACGTCAGAATGTCCCTGCACTCACACGGTGACCAGCATGGACATCTCAGCACCCCTTCTTATCTGGAGCTGGGAAGACTCAGCACCTACACTACCCAGGAGCCCCTGGATGTCAGCCTGGCTGACCGTGTTCTGCCCTGATTCTGCACTCACTGAGCACAGGGACCAGTGGAGAAAATGGCATCTCCCACTAGCTGCTTCTGGAGTGTCCATACCTCCCTTCTCAGCACCCTTTCTGTGCAGCGGGAATGAAAGGCACGTCCTGCCTCTGGAGATGTTCTTCTTGGCAGCAAGTCCTCCCCCTGATCCCGGGAGGGATTACACAAGTGGCTTCGGGTCCAGTGCTTCCACAGCCCTCCTTCTGCCCAGGGCATATTAGAGGAAACTGTAGGGCCGCCGTTCATTGTGGAAAAGAAATGCTCACACGCCAACATTGTAGGATTCCTGTGGCTCTTAGGTATGTGACACATAGTAAGGGCTTAATACATGGTAGCAGTTCTTAATGTCAGTATCATTTATTATTTCTATCACTAGTGGAGAGAGAATATAATAAGGGGTGAATAATGATAGACCAGAGACTTTGTGTGTCTCACGTTGGTGGATCACAAGTGGCTTGGCTCCACCTTCAATACCCTGATCTGGAACTCTGAGCCTGAGGGGGTCTCCTGAATGGATCAGAAATTGTTGGTGGGGTTGCCGAGAAAGGTGGGGAAGACCTGTAGGCATTTGGGTCCAAGTGCTGTTCCATTGAATAAGGAATACAATTTGGAAATCAGGTAGTCTTGGACTTAAACCCCAGACTTGTCTCTCTTTGGCTGCGTGACCATGTGTAAGTTACTAGGTGAGCCTTAGTTTCTTCATATGTCCGATTAGTAATACTGACCACATCGGCTCCTTGGGAAGAGTGTGGACAATAAATTGTAAGTGGAGAGAAGGTCGGGATTTGTCTCCCGGGCAGCTCAGGACAGGAGGTAATGGGAAGACCAAAGTGGTTTTGAGATTAGAGCTGCCTGCAGCCTTTACCTGGCTCTGGAATTGATTTATTGTTCCCCCAAATCCTGGAACGAAGTCAAGAAGGGGATGAAGGAAGGGTGGGAGGGGGCAACAACAGCCTGGAAGAAAAGGTTAACGTGTAGAGTACGGGCAGAGGCCGCCTGCCCATAGCAAGCAGCGATGCGGGGAGAATGCTTCGGTCGTTGTCATTTTTATTGTTGCAGTTGTCATTGTTGTTAAAAGGTGTAGAAGGGAATCCAGGTAGAAGTGAACTCAAGCAAAGACGTGGGGTGAGCCAGAGCGTGGAGGGTGGACAGAACCTGGGTGAATTTGCTCAAGGGTACAAAGTACCACATGCAATCTGCAAAGGGGGGAAACTGAGGCAGGCTGGCCTCCTAAAACTTCTCATACCACCCAGCGACTCTGCTCTACGCGCCAATCAGGGGGAGCTCTTTGAAGGGCGTTTGGTGTGTGCGCACTTGTGGAGAGAGAGAAAGTGTGTTGCCCTGTGTAGACATCAGACACTGTGCTGGGCACATCCCCGAAATTCTTTCATTAATTGTCACACAATCCTAGCAGGTAGGTACTGGTATTATCTCTGTTTTAGAGGTGAGAAAGCTGAGGCTCAGAGAGGAGAAGAGACTGGCCCAAGGTCACCAGGTGGTAGATGCAGGTCCAGCCTTGAACCCAGGCCGGTCTGTCCTGAGGTCTCTGTGGTGCCATCCCTCAGATTCTACACCTGCTGCCTAGTGTTAGCTCCACTTGATATCTGGGGAAGTTGAGGCTCAGGGAAGCTGCTTCCCACAGTTAGCAGAGCCAACTCAAAGCAACCCAAGACGAAATCCTCGTCCTCCTGCCTGCCAGCTCCGCGGTCTCTCCCTGGTGGCTCACACGTCATTGGAACTGACAACACAAGAATTTCATCCCTTCTCCTTCTTTCTTGCCTTTCTTGGCCTTCTTCCAAAACTCTGAGGGAGAATAAACTAACTCAAGAGACAGAGAAAGGCTGTAGGAAGCTCAAACCCAAACCCCATTTAGTCTTTATACCACTTCCATCTGAGCTGCCTGGGAAATGGCCCCCTCCCCACGTTGCTCTAATATGTCAGTGGGCAGCAGCCACACTAAACGCCTGACTTGCCCCCTCTCAATCCAGATCCCACTTAATTCAGCGTGCTCCATGTAATGGTTTAATGCACAGACTTAGAAGCCAGGCAGGCCTGGTTTGGAACCTGGCGTTGCCTTTCTTCAGCTGTGTGATCTTGGGTAAGTCACCTACTCTCTCTGAGCCTCAGATCCTTTGTAAAATAAAATAATAGGTCCCTTCTAGGGTTGCTGTGAGGATTAATTGAAAAGGCTTGTGTAAAATGCCTGCTACGTAATAGGCACTCATTTGAGGGTTAATGCAGTTTGGGTTGTTATGGTGTGACCCAGTGAGTTTCCGGCTTTAGGCTTGATAAATAAAGCCTCCTCTGCCACCACAGTCCTTGTCCCTACTACAAGTATGACAATTCCTGGCATGTGCTGTCTTTCCCTTGTCCACTATGCGTGGCAGACATTGACCATCCATCACAGTACTTTTTCCTTCTGAGCTAGAATGTGACCTCAGAATCCTTCTTAACACAACACTCCATGCAGTCACTACCAATTGATTACAGTTGGTGTGGGAGATAGATGAAGTTTATTTGCATCCCACTTCTAACCAAATTCACATTTTTTGTTCCCTCTGTACAGCCCAGGCTGTCTGTCTCCGGTCTGCTTTTATGAGTTTATTTTTCTGTGTGTGTGTGTGTGTGTGCTCTTCCAGGCTGAAAGAACATTACAGTAATTTGTTGTTGGTTTATTTGTACAAATCTCTGTACTTTCAGAATCTCACTTGCCATGTCCTGCCTGTGGCTTGGGATCTGCAAATAACATCAGCTCATATCTGGGAGGGAAGTTTGTGGGAATCAAGTTAGAACTCGGGGAAGGAAAATCCACACGCAGCTCTCACCATCAGCCACCTTTCTGAGTGACACAAGAGTGGGTGGCTGAACGTGAACCTGAAGTCTCAGCACACTTAACACGCCATTGGCGGATGAGTGTAATCTCAGGGAGGTTGGCCTAGAATAGAACAATGTATTCTTTAGGGAAATGCTAGCTGCTGTAACAAACAGACCCCGATATTTCAATGGTTTAACACGCAGAATTTTATTTATCATTCATACAGTGGTTGAATGTGGGTGTTCCTGGTGAGCAAGTAGCTCTCTTCTATGTCGTCGCTCAGGGATCCAGCCTCGTTCCGTCTTGTCACTCCGCCAACCCCAGGGCCTTCTTTACATCCAGGTGAAGGGCGTAGAGATGACTCCCTGCTTCTTAAACACTGTGACCCGGCCATGACAAACATCACTTATGCTCAAATTTTATTGGGGAAAGCTTGCTCGTAATGCCACCCAGATGCACAGGTAGATGGGAGGCAGAAAATATGGTCTCCAGCTGGTTCAGCAACAACTTTATACTCTTGGGGAAGCCCAAGATGGGGGTAGTGAAAAGACCACAGCCAGGCCTGCCACAGACGGCAGTTCAGGGATGAGCACAAGGTTGGCTGGGTGGGGTCCTGCCTGGGGAAAGAGTCTCAGTCCAGCTGCTGTTTGGTCATCTTGGGCGTGGAGAAGGGCACTCAAGGACCGGAGGTCAGCTGGCAAGGTCCACAGCAAACCTATCCAAGGAAGTCCTGCTCTGACCAGGGGCGTGGCCTGAGTGATGCTGGTATCAACCGTCTCCCTCCTTGGAAGAAGATGCAGCAGACAGTTGGAGCCTGATGCCATTAAATATTCGAGTGGTTCAGCCGGCATCCTGGATGATTCTAGATTCCCCAGGAAACTTTATTATTATAAAGTGCCTCCCCAAGCAGCTCTGCCTCCAAGGAGAGAGAATGCTGGTCACGACAACTTCAGCAGTCCTGTTCTGCATGGCAGTTCCATTTCTCAGTGTGGTTTATATTTTGGTCTCATGATCTGGGTTAATGGGAGTGTTCTCCTGACAGATGGGTCCCTTCTGGGTGTGCCAGCAAAATCAGGTTTCCGAATCTCCAAGGCTGGGGACCAGAGGCTGGGGAATACGCCAAGGGAAATGCCACCTTGTGAGGTCTCTGGGATGCAGCCAGCAGCCTCCCCTGGGCATCACTCCTGCCTCATCACGAGGCTTCTCTGGCCGGCCTGTGTGAGCATGTGGGAGCCACATTCACAGCCCCATAGGTCTGGGTCTGTTTTCAGCTGCATGTGGGACATTCTGGCAGCTTCTCCCTGATCTCTGTAAGGAAGGAAGCAGGAAGGAGAGGAGGTGAGAAAAAAAAATCCCATGCTTCGTTTTCCCTCCAAAGCATACCTTGTGAGCCTCGTCTATACAGGGTTTGGAACAAAGGAATCCTGGCGCTTTGGTGATCGTGTCTGCAGCAGTTGAAATGAGTCTGACACTCGCCAGTGCCTTAGTAAGAATTATAATTACATTGGAAGACCCGAGGCAACCGAGTAAACTGATTAGCAGCTTGCTCCAAGTTGATAGATTTTTTTCCCTCTGGGTCATAAATAGGGCCGTGGGAGATGACGGAAGCTCGCTGGGTGGGAGCAGTCTGAGATGTAGCTACGTACATCCAGGAAGCCACACCGAGGCTGCTGACTGGTTTTCCCAGAGAGGCAGACTGACAGGTGCCCACTGCTCCCGCATGGGATGTCTCAGCTCCCTCGGGCTAGGGGCTGAGCACGGATCTTGGGCAGGGCTTGCTTGGGCTGCAGCGAGCATCCTCAGAGCAGGCTGACAGTGATTGGACTCTTAGGTGATGCTCTGGGAAGCCTTCCCCCAGGAAAGCCAAAGCTTTCTGCCAGGCATAATTATTGCATGGATAATTACACGATTCAGAGCCTGCTGGAGAATCCTGGGCTGATGCCAGAGCAAGGAGGCAGGGTTCTGGGACTGCGACCGCTTACTGCTTCCCAGAGCTGAGTTTGACAGAGGAGGGTAATCATTCAGCTTCCTAAGAATCCTACCTGGCAGGGCCAGGACTTGGCAAGCCTAAAGCCCGAAGAGGTAGGAAGTTGATGAGTTCTCTCTTCCTCTGCCCACCCTCTGCAACAAGGGGGTCCCCAGAGTTCTAACCTAGGCCCTCTTGTGTACTCCCTCCAAGCATCGCCTCCCTGGGAGAGCCCATCCCCTCCCACGAGCACCTACATGCCGATGACGTCACGTTTTCCAGCGCCCGCGTCACCCTCTGAGCCTCAGCCGTACATCACCACATACTGCTGGGCCTCTACTTCAGATGCTCCCGCCACTCATCACGCCCCACGCTGAGCTCTGCCCTCTTACTCCAGCCTGAGCCTCAGCCCATATTCTCCTCTTGGCCAGCAGCACCCCATCCTCCCAGAGCAGACCCCCAGCTAGAAACCCAAGAGTCTTCTAACCCTCCCCTTCTCCTCCAGCATCCTCATGTCCTCTGAGGCCAAGTCACGCCAGCTGTACAGCGGACATGTCTCTTGCCTTCTGCGTCTTCTCCTGCCCCATTTGCACAGCCCAGGTCCAGGTTCCATGGTCGTCTCTGGCTTTCTGATAGTGGCCTCCTCACTGGCCTGCCTACCTCCACCCTCACCTCCCCGAAACCATCCTTCCTCTGCCTCCAGATCCGTCTCTCAATGTAAATCTGGTTACACCTTCCCATGCCTAATGCCCTTCAATGGTTTCCCATCACTCTCAGCGCTAACTTTACCCCTTAAGGCTGTGCTCAAGGCCCTTCCCAATCTGGCCATGCTCCAGCACTGCATCTTCTGCCACTTCCATGACAACCAGTGCTACTGGATGCGACTGTGCACTTCTGGTTCCTCGAAGGTGTCTTTACTGTGCCTGAAAATATAAGTATGGAATGGGAAAATGTAATGGTGAATGTTCCAGGCTCTGGAGCTAGCCTGTCTGGGTTTGAATCTTGGCTCCATCACCTGCTAGCTGTGTGACTTTGGGCAAGTGGCTTGACCCCTCTGTGCTTCTTTCTTCCCATCTATAACATAGCAATAATAGTAACAATAGAGCCTATGCCATGGGGTTCTTAGGAGGGCTCAGTTAGGTAATTCATGTAGAGCACTCAGAATATAATTAGTGCACAGCAGCTATTTTATCAGGTGTTTGCTGTATGTCCCAAGGTGGACTCTCAAAATAGCACATCGAAAAAAAAAAGATTGCAACTACTCCATACCTTCATCTTACAGAGGGAGAAACTGAGGTCCTGAGAGGGGAGGGGCCTTGCCTGCAGTGGCCCCAGGAGCCTGACTCCTGAAGCCCAGCCTGGAGCCCTCTGTTCCAAGGCCCGGCCCACCTGTGTGGACCAGACAGCTCCCTCTGACGTCAAGTTCTCGGAGTTCTCCGAGGGCTCGCCAGGCGTGAGAGGGCTTCCTTCCTGCAGAACCCCTGCCTCTGAGAAGTGGGTTGGGGTGGGAGGAAAAGCGTGCACATCAGTTTTGTTCCAGGTTAAACAGATAAGGGGATATCTGGTTGCCGTACGGTTAGGGGTGGGCTTCCTTCCAAGGCCTGGGGAACTTTGTCCGAGACATTATAGTCTTAACGAGGCGCTGGGCTCAGTCTGAGGTGCCCCAGTTACCAGGCCTCCCTGTGTGCCCAGGGGCGGCGGGAAGAGCCCCCACCGGAGAGCCAGGCTGGCCGGGGCTTGGGAAGCAGCTGTGTTTGTGGGGGGCGGTGCAAGGATCTTGTCTGTGGTCTCTGATGGCTGAGCCTGGACTCTGCAAGCTGCCTGGGTCCTAACCCCGACTCCAGCACTTACCAGTTGGGTGACCTCAGGCGAGTGACTTAACCTCCCTGAGCCTCAGTTTGCTTTTCTGTAAAACGGGGGATCATAATAACAGCTGCCTCATCGGGTTGTCTTGAGGATAAAGGATGTAATCTGTGTAAAAGCCCCTAGAGACTTTGCAGAGAGTCAGCACACATCTCCAGTGGGAACGGCCGAGCCTGCCGGGGTCTGAGAGCGCCCATCTCTGCGCATGGTCAGTGTGCATTCCCTCCCTGGAACGCAGAGGAAGGAGGACCTCAGTGAAAACCTTACATGGATCTTCGCTGATTGGCAGTTTTTCCTCGAGTTAATTCGGGAGCCTTGACCTTTCCTGCCGTGTGTGTCTCTGACTCAGACTGCAGTATTGCAATGACAGCCAAACGTGGTGACAAGCCCTTTCCCAGGCAACTGAGGAGAGGCAGGAGTGTTCTGGAAGCTTCTCCTAGGACGAGAGTGGGGGGCTGGGGCGAGTCATCTGACTCCCTGGGGTCCACCTGGTTGAAGGGAGTCATTCCAGTAACAGTGTCTCTGATGTCCCCTCAGCGAGGGGGAGAGGGTGAGTTCAGGGGTGTTGGCTGTGCCTCCTGCCTCGCGTCCTGCCTCATCTCTCACAGGGCTTGTGTCAGAGTCACCAGGGAAACGGGGCTGCTGAGACTGCCAGAGCCAACCAGGCTGCTCTCCTGGGGATCCGTGCAATTCCATCTTACAACCACCCTTGGAATTTCTACCAGGCGCCAGGCCCGGCTCAGCCCTGCTGGGTCTCACCTTCCTGGTTCCCACTGTAATGCCCGGCTTCATTAGGCACGTTCACCTGTGGTTGGTTCAATACCCGCCTTCTCCACCTTCCAACTGGGTGAACTTCCATGCCCCTGTCACCTTCCTGGCAATCCAGGGTCGTCATTTGTAAAACTCACTGTATACATTGTGACTATAAAGTGAGAACCGAGTCTGCAGTGCTTAGAACAGTGCCTGGCCCGTAGTACATGCTCAGTAAAAGTCACCTGTACTGTCGTCATCGACATTCCGTGGTAGCCCATCTCTGCCGGCAGAGAAAGGGAGGTCTGTGAAGTCAAGAACTGCTCAGGGGAGATTCGAACCTAGGCTGTCGGGCTCCCAGCCCTGGGCTTTTCTGCTCTTTCCAGGCTGTGTTGCTAGTATTTGGCCCTATGACAAAAGAGATTTGAGACAACTGAATGAATGAATGTTTGCAGGGCTGAAGTAGACTGAGGCAGGGTGCTGGTCCAGGAGAAACTCTGTGAGTGTCACATTAGGAAGACCTGGCTGAGGATTCTGACTCTGTCCCTGTGGCTTCCCTACAACTTTGGAAAAGTCACTTTACCTCCCGGAACCTCAGTTAGCTCACCCCTAAAATGGGGCTACGAATGTCGTAAGGAGCCGTGTGAGCCCACGTGCCGAGGTCAGCAGCTCAGAGCCGTGGGAGAACCGGGCACGTGAGTTTGACATGGGCCTTTTTAAACTATTCGTGAAGGATTCGAAGACCCATGGTAGGTGGTCACTGGTTGTTTTGTGAAAGTACAGACTTGAATGGTGCTCCGTGGAGGCCTGGAGGTGTGGGAGGGTCATGAGCTGGAGCTTGCACACGTGCTTACACACTCACGTGCCCACCCCAGCACGTACATCTCAGAAAAGCTGCATTTTCCTCTGTCTGTCCGTGGGTTCTCAGTAACAGCGAAAGTGTTTAAAAAACAAAATAAAACACCTTTGATTTGAAAATAATGATGTCGTCTAGTGCCACATAGCATTTATTTGGGGGACAGAGTTTATTGTAATAGTTTCAAAAACTACTATTGTCCTGTGCTTATACAAACACAACAGTTCTAAAGGGGTCACTTTATTTTTCAGTTCCCCTTTCCTGCATCTTGCAGGGGAGATGGCATGCCGCGGTGGCATTTGTGAGCTGGAGAACTCGGGAAGGCCTCAGGAGCTCTTCCTGAACATCCAGGATTGACTCCAGTAGGAACTCGATGAATTCTGCCCGGGACCTGCCCTGGAGGAAGCCTGTATCTCAGCAGCCCGTCCCACCTGAGCTGCTCTGGCTCAGCATGCCAGCTGCTCTGGAACCGAGGCTGCTGCGGCTCCCTGGTCCCCAGGCGCCCGCAGCTCTCCCAGTACCCTGCCCAGACAGCAGGCCTGTTTTTCAGGAGTAAGCGGCAAGTGGGCTGTCTCTGGGTATCCACAGCTGTTTCAAAGGCCTGTTAGACCCTCCTGGCACTGTGTGGGCTAGTGCAAAGAGCTGCAGGCCGGACGATGGTTCTGCTGTGTTATTTGCTAGCAGGGTGACCTTCCTTATCTGTAGAATGGGCTGCCCTGTATGGCCACATGAGGAATAAATGAGAAGTGTTGTGTCTAGTGTCTGGGCACAAAAGGAGCTCCAGAAAACTTAGTTCATCCTCCCAAGGGGTCTGGAAGATGATTGGAAACAATTGTCTAAGGGTGTAAGGATGCTGCTGGGGCCTGTGCCAGGCCTGTTTGGAGAGGTCAGAGCTAATAGGGCCCATTACCCTCCACACCCCTTCTCTGTTTATAGGCAGGAAATCTGGGACTTCAAGATGTCACAGGGTCATAGACACCCAGCCAGAGAAATCCAAGGGTCTAAAAGGCCTTTGGGCCGTTTTTCATGTGGGAGGGAGGAGACTTGTCCCAGGGGTTTCACTGATGCCATCTCTGAAGGCATGTGGGAATGGCATTCATGCAGGGTAATGCTCTGAATGTGCGAAAGGAACCCACTGGGCTCCATTCAACTATTCAACAGAGCCGGGCAGTCCTAGCAAATAGGAGACAATCGTTAGCTTCAGAGATGGCCCGTGGCCCCTTTGCAGGATGAAGGGTGAGTGGGCATATAATCTACAGCAGTCAGGATTCAGCTTCAAACAACAGAAACCCAAGTGTTTAAGGAAAAAAGAGGGTTTCTTGATTCATCTAGTAAAAAGGCCAATGTAGGGTTAACTTCAGTCACAGCTGAATCCAAGTGCTCAAGGAAAATGTCAACAAGAATCTGTTGATTTCCACTTCTCGGGTCTGCTGTCTCTTTTGGCTTCATTCTCAGGAGAGCTCTAACCTTGAGGTGCCATGAGTAGCCACCAGCAGCCCCAGATTTGCACTCTGCCAGCTCTGCAACCTCGGTGGGAAAGGACTTCTCCTCAGTAGTTCCAGGAAACTTTTCTCCTCAGTAGTTCCAGGAAAAGTCCCAGGGCTGGCTCTCATTGGCCTAGACTGGCCGTGTGCTATGCTCTGATTGGCTAAGATCTGGGAGGAAGGCGAATTCTGCCTTAACAACCAAGTGGACTGTATTTGGAGGAGTAAGAAAACCAAGGAGCTCTTCCTAGAAGAGGAATGGCTGCTGGGTCACCAGAGACGCTAGATGTTTTAGGATGCCTTGTTAAAGGATGCAAGGTTTTGGTAAAGACTAATCTCGTGCCGAGGCACCGTTCACCCTAAGCTCTGGCCTGAATAATCGTAAATCCTTGTCACCTTTGTTTGCCAGGCGCCTGCTTCACCTTAGTCTCTGCGCTTACTGCTGAACATACACCTTCTTGTGAGCCTCTGAGATGGTTCTATTTTCATTACTCCCATTGAACAGATGGCAAACTACAGACTTAGGGGTAGAGTAACAAAGTTGCCCAGGGTAAGAGTTTATAAATGGCAGAGTTAGGATTTGAACCCACATTAGACAGTCTGACTCCAGAGTGTAGGCTCTTAGTCACGAAGTCATAGAGTCTTCCCAAAAGTGCCTCCAACTCTGCCCTTCCATGCCTTGGTTCTTGTCGGTCTCTAGACTGTAAAGGCCCTTCTCCCACTCCTTGCTCACTTGCCAAACCCATCCTTGAATGCTCTCTTCCAAATAGTTTCCCCTGGAATTAATGCTGGATGAGACCCTTTCCTACACAACCCTGGTCACCCATTGCGGAATACTCTGCATGTATTTGTTCCTCCTGGATGGCCAGCTTCTGGAAGGCAGAGACCGTCTCTCTCATTTACCACTCCAGGGCCTAGTACAGCGCCTGGCGCACAGTAGGTGCTCATCAAATATTTGTTGAGATGGCAACATAAATAGATACACTCAAAGCACAGAGGTTTGCTGGGACTCCAGGATAGGGTCATTATTGTTGGTGATGACCTCACTGGCTCGTGAGTATTATATTAATGATAACTAATGTGTAGAGACTATATTAGGGGCTTTGCAAACTGTTCCTTTTAATCCTCCCAACAATACAGTGATGCTGATATTACTCTTCTCATTTTGTAGATGAGGATACTGGGGCTCAAGTTGGTGAGATGACTTGCCCAAAGTTTAGCACATCATGTAGCTGAGTTTCAAGGACAAGGATGGGGCTGCCTGACTCCCTCACACCCTTCTGCCTATCGTACCCAGGGAGCTGCCCGCAGGACTGGCCTCTAGGCAGTTTGTGGCTTTCCAGGATCTATTGAACGCTTTTCCTATGTTTGAAGAATTCTTGACATTAGAAGTTCTCCTTCCCCAAGGCAAGAGCTCGCACTCAGACTTCCCACCACCCTTGCAGGAGGGCTTAGTTAACAAAGGGAGCCACCTGAGGCTTTATTTGGAAGAGGTCCACCTGAGGAAGTGGATGAAGTATGGAAGCCATTTCTGGCGAGGGTGGCAGAGGAGGCAAACAGCTCTCTGGAGGCAGTGGTGGGGACGTTCTGGTGACTCCTTCCAAGTGTGGCCGTGGCATCCATGTTGAGCAGTGAGGAGAGCAGTTGGGGTCTTTCCTCAAGAGGCCCTCCTGCCAGGGCTTGAATATTGTTCTGGGTAGAGTGGCCTCCAACCCTAACACTTTGACCTCCTTGGAGAGTCTCTGAATTACCAAATACATTTTAATAAATTCCTTCTCTGAATAAACCAACTAGCGTGGCTACTGTAGTTTGCAACCAAGAAAACTGCCAGATGGACCCACGCCCCTACAATGGAGCGTGTGGGTTTTAGGGATGACCCTGCAGGAAGGCAGCATGAGCTGTGGACTATCTATAGAACCAGGTGAGGATGTGACAACAGACAGATGGGTGGGAAATTAAAGAGGGGGATTGTTACACTGATGGGCCGTTGTAAGCCTTTGCCTTCTTGGTCAGTGCTTTCAAACTTTTGTGCACAGATCACCTGGGGATGTTGTTAACATGCAAATTCTGATTCCGGAGGCCTGGGCCGGGACCTGGGATCCTGAGTTTCCAACACCCACCCTTTCTGCCCACCATGTTTTCTGATGCTGGTAGTCCAAGGACCACCAGTAGGTGGTGAGGTTCTTGTGACCCTTAGGCCTCAGGCAAATGTCGCACATTACGAGTGCTGACTTCAGTTTCATGAAATAATGAGATCAATTCCTCCCCGGCAGGTCCACCACTAAAAATTATTCCTGTCTTTGGTAATATCAGTCCTAAGGCACCAGGAGCTCAAATCTCATAATTAGCATGCTTTGTTATGCCGCTCCTGCTTCTAATGAGGACATTTTAATAATTTGCTTTGTTGAAGTTTCAGGATTGGTTCCTTTACCACACAGTGCAGCATGATAGGAACGTGGTTTGCTATTTTTACCTCTAACTCAGCCCAGGGAGTGCCAATAGTGTGTGAAGCACTGCGGGAGTCCCAGACCCCCAACCCAGGGGGAACAGGCCCTTGAAGCAGCCAGCATGGCCTCTGAACTCTTCACCAGCTACACACATCCAAGTCCTGGCCCCATCTCTTTGCAAACCCAACTCACACTATTTTCCCTGGTCACCTGGCCTCAGGCCACTCTTAACTACCTAAAGAGGACAGCCATCTCTCTCTGCCTGGCCTTAGCATAGGCAGTTCCCAAGCCTAGAACGCCCTCACCACTACCACCCTTATCCATCTGGCCAACTCCTCCATGACCTTCAAAACCCAGTTCCTGGGTCACCTCCTCTAGGAAGCCTTCCTTGACTTTCTTCTTTCTAGTCTAATCCTTAAACTGACCTAAATCCTAGAGATCAGAACTTCATTTTAAAGCTTTTTATTGGCCTGCAGCAAACTCAGACCACAGATTTGGGTATGCAAGACATGTTGCTTTCTCTATTGTTTGGTACTGGAACTTATTTTTTACTTCAAGCCCCCATCCTGCCAAATGGAAGAAATGAAATCTTAATTAGCTGAGGTTCCCCAGCAGCTTCTCTGGAGTTGCATTTCCATGTCAGGCAGTTTCTGCCATCTTGGGTAGGGTGGCAAAGCATGGAGCAGGGTCGGGGGCGTTTGGACCTCAGTTTTCTGTCTGTGCTGGCACCCACCCGTATGTCCTTCATCCATCTTGCCTCAGATCACAGGTCCTTGCTGATGCTGGGGTATTCTCCTCCTC
This sequence comes from Equus quagga, assembly GCF_021613505.1. NCBI lineage: Eukaryota > Metazoa > Chordata > Mammalia > Perissodactyla > Equidae > Equus > Equus quagga. The sequence continues at coordinate 52,793,506 of NC_060273.1, read as the reverse complement.
GGAGCCTCAAGGCCTCTTGAGTCCAGTCCCTGCTCTGTCGTTCGCTCTCTTTCTCTCTGTGATACTCCTGAGACCCTCTTGGGCAGAAGGAGGTATTGGGCTTTCTGGAATGAGGTCCTCTGACACCACTTCAGACACATTGTCCTGGACACCCATGAAGGTGTCGTTGTACACAGATCACAGGCCACGAGGCTGTGGGGCTGCCCTCTGCTCTCAGACCAGCCCCCCGTGACAGTAGGGAGTGTCTGCCTCCCTGCCCAGGGGACTTAGCTGGGGGAGAGGGTCACAGTCCCTTTTCAGGTGACCACCAATAACACCTAGTCTTCCTTCCCTTTCCATTCCCTCCCCACCCCCACTCCGGGCAGGCACATGTGATGTAGGGCAGGGGAGGGAGGGTTGAGGCAGAGCTTTCTCCGACGGAGCATGCAGCCTTGCAGATCTGTTGTCTCCAGGAGTCCTTCACGGCTCTAGGCTTTGGAATTCAGAGAGCCCAAGAAATCAAAAGCCTTTTCTCTCACAACTGCAGTTGTCAAAGTGTGTGTAGAGACCCAGAAGTCAAGCAGGGCTTCTTTGTTCTCTGCTTTCTGGGGGCGGTCCGTGTGGAGCACCCTGCCTGCACCCTGAATTGGGGAGGGGTCTCTGGGTGTTGAGAACAGCAAGAAAGTAGAACACTCAGACTCAGAGAGCTCAGAGAGTGGAAAGGCAACACCTCCCTCATCTCTCCATCCCTGAAACCAGGCGTAGTGCAGTGAGGCTCAATACCAGCCCTCTTTCCTGGGGTGTTTCTGGTGAGCACGGCACTGCTCTTCTCGCACTATCTCACAATCCTATTTTTATCTTAATTCTTCAGCTGAGGAAATTAATGCAGAGCGTTGGGTAGCTTGCCCGAGGCCGTGCCGCCAGGGTCTACAGTCCTCCCAGACTGTGTAAGCCTCTGGAGCATTAACCACTTGGCTGTACTGCCTCATATGCCCAGTGCTTGGCACAGTGCCTGGAACTTGGTAGGGCCCAGTGCATGGAACTTGGCTCTGTAATTTCCTAGTTGTGGGCATAGGATCTGTGGCTCAACACCTCTAAGCCTCACTTTCCTAATCTTTGAAATGGGAGCAATACGCCCGTTAGCAGAAGGGCTGCTGTGACACTAAGTGGCTTGGGTTGAAGTTGTTTGATGGAGAGGGCTCCAACTTTGCATCCCATCAAATTTCATCTTCTGGATTACAGCCCTTCCAGAGAGGGAAGTTATGGTCCCCTCCCCAAATGCCGGTCTCTTGATGTATAAAATGGGCACAGCCAACATCTCTGATAAGTGGTAAATAAATGTTGGTTCCAGCAGGGAGTGGGGGCAGGAGGGCGATTGTCTAGACTGGATGGCTAGCTGGGGTCAGGCCCTCAAATGTTTTCCACGGTAGCTGTCTATGGATGGGTTCACTGTGGCCCCACAATGTGCCCAGCCCCACCCTCCAGGCAGTCTCTGTCCTGCAGAAGCTCCAGACAAGACTGGCTGCCTGGCCCAGGAGTGAGGCCTGGGAGACGTGAGCCTCCGGGGTGATGCGGGCCTCTGGGGAATCAGGCCTTGGCAGCCGCCTCCCAGCCCAGGACGGTCCATTAGATGCAGAAGCCTCGCCCTCTGTGCAGTGGCCTGTGCCAGCTGCCTCGGTTTCTCAGAGAGTCTGATGAACGCGTTTCCCCCACAGCAGTAGCTGCTTCCTTTGCTTGGTTCTCGAAGTTTCCATTTCTCACTAGCTGCTAAATCGTCCCTCTGATGGCTGACTCAGCCAGCCGGGGCTGTGGGGGCTACGGGGGCTGTGGGGGCTGTGGGGGCTACAGGGGCTGCGGGCTGCAGTGCCAGCACCCTCCCAGGGACCTGGGAGAGGTCAGGAGTGGCGGTGCCTGCCAGGCTCTGTCTGGAGGGCGTAGACCAGGTCAGCTCCTGTCCTTGGAGACTTCTGGGGGGGAGGCCGTGTCCTCCACTCCCTGACTGGATGCAGGGGTGGAAATTCTCCTTGACCTCTGGCCTCATAACTCAGTGGAACGTGGTGGGCTGCCCGGGGGTGAGAGGAAGAGGAGGGATGACACGAGCTTTCTTTAATGTCGCTACTCTGAGCTGGAGGCCACCAAGAGAGGCCGGAAGCTTTTGTGGGACAGAAAAAGCCAGAAGATAGGTGTCTTAGTCCATTCCGGCTGCTATAACAAAATGCCATAGAATGGGTGGCTTGTAAACAGCAAACATTTCCTTCTCACAGATCTGGAGGCTGGGAAGCCCAAGATCAAGGCTCCGGCAGATTCGGTGTTTGGTGACAGCCCACTTCCTAGTTTGTGGACGGCTGTCTTCTTACCGTGTCCTCACTTAGTGGGAGGGACAAGAGAGCTCTCAGAGGCCTCCTCTTTGAGGGCACTAATCCCCTTCAGGAGGGCTCCCCCCTCAGGACCCAATCCCCTCCCAAAGGCCCCACCTCCTAATACCATCACAGTGGGGGTTAGGTTTCAACATAAGAATTTGGGGGGAACACAAACATTCAGACCATAGCAATAGGGAACTGGGTTTTCCACATTTCTTTGCTTCCCCTACAGCCTCTAGCAGGTGCACAATGAACACCCAGCTCCTGTTGATAAAGGACCAGAGAAAAGATGGGAAGGCACTGCCTTCAGAGGCTCCCTCCTGCTTAGCCCCAAACTCCTTGTAAACCCGGCCCCAACTCCCACTGTTCTCCTGCGTGAATGGTCATCCTCTGAAAACCTGCAGGAATCCTAAAATCCCAGCCCACCCGCCCAACCCCTTGCCTGTCACCTTGCTGAGGCCTTTCCCTAAGTAAACACTTGCTTCTGTGTTTACTCAGGGAGTGGAAATTAATATCCTTGTAAATCTAACTCAAACATAATTAAGAAGGTAAATCTACTTTTGAAAAAGAATCTGATTGCTCATCTCCAGACCAAATAAATGAAATTCTGAGTCTCCACGATCTGCAGCTCCATGTGAACTGGGCTCTGCTTCTCTCTGCCAGAGGACATCAGCGTGAGAAAGAGTTGTCTGAGGAGCCGTCCCCTTGCGTCCCACCAGTGTGGAGATGCAGTCAGTCTTCCCGCCTGTGCAGTGGATTAATACCCATCTCAGGTGGTTGTCATGAGGGTGGGAGATGTTGCCCGCCGAGGACCCAGCTGAGAATGTGCTCCAGTCTATAGGCTCATAAAGGCAGGATTTTGTTTGTTCCCTGCAGTGTCCCAGTGCCTCACACGTGGTGGGTGCTTAATAAGAACAAAACCATCAAACTCTCAAATCCAGAGAGCAGCAGCGGCTTGCCTGGCTCACACAGCGAGTCAGAGCAGAGTCCAGACTCGAACTGAGGACTCCTGGGTCCCAACCTGGAGCTCCTTCCACCAGCCCAGGGCAGATGAGGTTTGTATCTCATTCTGCCAGTTACTACTGTCTGTGTGTCCTTGGGCACCTGGACCTCAGCTTTCCCAGCAGCAGAATGTATGTATTATTAGAGAGAAAGAGAGAGAGGCCTCCACCTTAGGAAAGAGGCAGAGCCCTGGCCCCCCGTCCCCCAAGAGCTGACGACTTTCTGTCCAGACCGTTCCCAGAAACTTTTCTCTGTTGTCATCAAAATCACCCTCTCCTCCTCTGACCTTCTCTCTCCACCCTCTGAGGATGAAGTGATGGAAGGCAGACATTTCCCTGCCACCAGCCCAGGCCCACTGAGTCAAGTTAGAGTGAGGGGAGGGAGGACCAGAGTCCCCCCTCCATACCTGCTGAGACCTTAAGGAAAGTGGAGCTGCCCTGGGCGGCTCTCTGTGATTGAACTCGCCCTCACCTGCCGTGCACCGGAGTTAAAATGACCTTGGCAAACAGCCTTATGTATTATCTGTCTAGTGCAGAGAACAAAGTCAAAGAAAACCCACTCAGAAGTCTGGAGACCTGCTGTTGGTGGGAAGAGGGAGAGGGAAGGAAAGGAGGGGGGCGGGATGGCAGGAAGTGTCTCCAGGGTGTTAGACAAGATGGAGTGAGGAGAGGAGAGTCAAACCTGTGAAGCTCTGCTCTGGGAAAACCGTTGCTGAGGAGATTACGCTCTGCGGCTTCACCAGAATGGGGCTTCGCAAAGTGAGATGGAGGAACAACCAACTCTCCCCAGATAGCCACCTTCAGCCGTCCTTTGGCACTGGCTACTTCACTTGGGGTTGGTGGCTTAGAGTGGTAGCAGCTCTGATCTGAACGTTGCTTCCAGAACCTTCTTTCCTCCTGCCAAGGTGGGATTGTGCTGAGTGATGAAAGCAGCCTGACATTGGGGCCCTCAGGCCTGGTTTCTACCATCCTGACTCTGCTGTGTGACCTTGGACTAGTCACCTGACCTGTCTGAGCACATATTACTTTAACTGTAAAATGAAGATAGTAACCCCCAACTCAGGGTATTGATGAGTGGAGCCATGTGGGATAATGGTTCAGAGCTGGGACTTGGGGGTCAGGTGGCCCCAGTTCTGCGATTCTGGGCCAGTGATGTCACCCCTCTGAGCCTCGCTTTCTCTGTCTGTAATGGGCTTGGGTGGGTGTCTGCTTTCTCCTTTTCCCACTTATGCAGACCCTTGAGCTGGATAGTCCCTGTCTCTGCCTGCTCCTTCCTGTGGGAGTGTCCTATCAGTGAAGCTTCTGGCTGTTCTAAACCTAGGCCCAGCAGGAGTCTGAGGGCAAGAGGAGAGTGACATGAAGGTATCTCCTCCCAGGCTCCGTCCCCATGGGGTTATGGTAGGCTGCCTGGCCCTCCAGAGGGGGTCAAGTCTCCCTCAGACAGCCCTCCCCACACACATCTTTCTGTCTCTGGGGCTGACAGCTGCCCTCCACTCTTTACATCGGGTGTTAGAGGCCCCATGTTCCTGGCCCAGCTCCTGCCCTCTTCCTGTGCTTTCCCACACCCTGCCTTCTCAGAACACTGTCAACAGTCGCCTTGTTATAGGGCCCTCAAATTACCAATGTGAGTGGGCCATTGTGTCCTGCTGAGCCGCCCGACTGAGCAGCTGCCCCTCTGGCCACAGACCTGGCACCATTTCCCTTCGGGCTTTGAAAGCAAGAATAATTAACACAGCCGAGTTCAGCTCTGTGCTGCGCCCTTTACATGCAAAACATCACCTAATCTTTCAAATAGCCCTGCGAGGAAGCTCCTATGGTTCTTCCCATTTTGCAGATGGGAAGGGCTCCCAAGGGATGGGACTGAGGCTCCAAGAATTGTTCTCAGCCGGGGCTAAGTCTAGAGCCTTTCACGACTATCCTGCACAACCCCCGCAGCACAGACAGACGAGCTCTGAGAGCGTGTGGCTCGATCTTCCAAGGCATGCTCTCGAGTAGACGTGTCCTCCCCATCACCCGGGGAACATGCTGGTCTGGAATCCAGGCTGATAATTAAGCAGGGGTGATTTGAGCCCCCTGTGGCCTGACAAAGAAGATACACAATAGCCGGTAAATATTCTATTATTATTATTGTTCTGAAACCCTTTTACAATAGGGTGGGGCAGGAAGTCCCCCTAAGGTCAGTTCCTTCCTCACGGCCTTTCCAGCTCCTGTTCTCATCACACCAGTCGGATCTCTTTGACTTTGGACCTGTTGGGTTGGGGGCCACAGGGAGCGTCTGTCCACACACAGTTGTTGGTCCTCTTTCACTCCCATCTCCGTTCCTCCCCTTCCTCAGGCCTGCCTCCGAGGCCCTCTGTCACCTCCTGCTTCTCTCCTCCTCTGCATGAAGCCTAGGGAGGTGGGAGAAAGCACACCCACCGGTTCCCTCTGGGGATGTAAAACTTAATTTAGAAACAGGGCATCTGCTCAGGGTGAAAGACTCAGGCCTGGAGAGAGCTCAGTGCTGGAGGTTCAGGCCTTGCTACCGGGTGTGAGGGTAGTTGAGGGATGTAGGAGACACTCTTTTAGGATAGGTGGCCCTGAGTGCTTCATATCCTATGACATACATGGCTGTGTCCTCCAGTCCTAGTTTCAAAAGCCTCCTTTGCACCAAGCCATATCCTTAGCTTAGGAGATGCATAAATGACACCCAGGTCCTGCCCCCAGAAGCTCCCAGTCCACGGAGGAGATGGTCCTGTGGCAATGACTGCAGTGTGCTCCTTCCTAGGAGCCCAGAGGGAGCAATCCTTCACGGAGTGTTCCTCTAAGGCAAGCCAACACTTGGCCCATGTCCCTTCACGCATTCGTTCATTTAGCCAATATTATTCAGTAAGTCGGTTTCCGGCCCCTCTTTCTCGCCTCCTTCATTGGATTCTCCTCCACTGGTGCACACTAACTGGTGGCTGGCCCTGGGGCTCTGGGCTGCCTCCCTGTCCCTCTCACTGTGGCTTTACTCGTTCTACTAGCCTTAAACATCACCATGTGCAATTTGCAGTTCCTGTGGTCGTGACCTCCAAAATATGTCTCACCTCTTCCACTTCTCTTCCTCTCCTCTCCTGCCTCCCTCGTCCAAGCCAACCTCATCTCTAGCCTGGACTATTGCGATAGTTTCTGGATTGCTTCCTATGAGTCACGGTCAATTCATATGTCAGGTTGTCACTCCCTGGTGTAAAAAGCTTCCAGTGGTTTCCTTTGGCACTTGGAGTAAAAACCACGCTCCTGACTCAGGCCCTCAAGGCTGCACCTGCTCTGGCCCCTGCTGACCTCCCGAACCCCCCCCCCCCCCCCCCCCCCCCCCCCCCACCCCCCGCTGTGGCTTCCCTGGGCTTCTGCAAACACCAGGCTCCTTCCTGCCTTCAGCCCCAGACCTTCTGAGGGGAAGAAGGGGCTGGCGGCTCCTTCTCGGCATTTGGGTCTCAGTAAAAGTGGGAGCCTCCTTGACACTCTGTCAGAAGTAGCCCCTGCCTTCACCGAGTCTCTCCTCTCATCGCCCTATTTTATGTCCCCAATAGCGCCTATCCCAACTGAACATATCTGGTGAATTTGTTTGTTTGCTTGTCTGTTGTCTGTCGCCCCCATTAGACTTCAGGCCCCAGGAGAGCAGGGACCTAGTCCGCCTATTGGCCGCTGTCTCCACTGCCTGGAACAGGGCCTGGCACAGCACAGGCGCTCAGCAAATGCCAAGCCCTTAGCCAGATTGTTGGTTACTGTCCCAGCGATCACTACAAGTTTAAGTGCAGCTTCTAAATGCAGGTCTCTCCGCTCTCAGGGTGAGTATCTTGCGTATCAAGGACTCAGGGTGAATAAAAGTTTATCCTCCCCGGTGACTTCATGACCGAGCTGAAATGAGAAGAGATATGATTTTTAAAATAATAATAACAATAAAGGAATCATCCCTCAACCTGGACTCTGGGTTCGGTGGCTCCACTGTGTGGATCTGACCTGCTGGCTCTCGCTCTCCGGGCCTGGGCTCTTCCTGTGTAAGATGGAGCTCCGATGCACGCGGCTTCCCTTCTAGATCCCAAGGAATTCGAGCCTCACAACAGGCCCAGGGAAACACCTGTGAGACAACCAAGATTTCTGGGCAAGGAAATTGGTGCAGGAACTTTCTCAGGGCGTGGCTCCCACAGCCCACCTCCTGCAGGGAGACCAGCTGGGCTTCCTGGAGGGAGCTCCACCCCAGAAGCCACCCCTCACTCCACCCTGCAAAAGTCTCAAAAGGTATGTTGAGGCACAGCGAGGAGGCTGCCGGAGCCCAGGCATGCTTACAGCCCTGGGTTTGGCAAGTAGAAGATGAACCCACGGTCCTCACACAGCATCCCTGTGATGAGTTATTGCTGCAACAACCATTGCCTGGCGCTGCTGTGCGGGTCACGGGGACTATGGTTTATCCACAGTTACACTGGCAGCCGTAGTGGTTTCAGATAACAGCGGGAACGTTCCCAGAACCCACTAGGTGACGAAGACCTGCCCTTCCCTTAGCACAGCACGATGACTAGAGCTTGAGAAGATGGAGCAGTCCCCTCCTCGGTAATAAGATACTCATGGTGACCCACTCCTGACAAGGCCCTGAGGCATCTGAAAGACCAAAAACACTGACACGGTTACCTGTTCCCAGGCCTGCCCTAATGGCTGCATGACAGCAGCTCTTTCTTCAAACCAACCCTCCTTCAACTGCAGGAGATGGGGTCCCAGAAAGGCCCCAGCTGCACTGGCAGGCATCAGGGCTGAAGTGTGTGGTCAGTGGAATAAGAACCCCAGACACGTCTGGCTGTCCCTGGTGGAGAAGGTCTCGGTGGCCACACCCAAAGGTGGGTGGAAGCTGGCAGATCTGATGCCACTCGCTGTGCCGTTCTGCACTGGACCTGAAATGTGTCATCTCTGCCTCATTGATCCCATCTATAGAATGGGGGTGTAGGGATAGATGATCTCATAGGGTGAGCTTAGGCAAGTGGCTTCTCTTTTCTGAACTCCAGTTTCTCCAGCTGTAAAATATGGGCTTAGAGAGCAATAAAAAAGAAATACACTATATACACTCTACCTTGCTGAAAACAGAATATTCCAGTACCTTCCTTCCTTCCACTCGCCTTCCCAGCTGTATTCCTCTGTTTTTCTTCTTAATTTTACCATTTATGAGGCCCCTTTCTACTGCTACATACAATTCTACACTGCAAGTGACCTCACGTTCCGCAGGTCGCCGTGGCCACCTCTGTTCCATGTGCCAGGCCCGAGGCATCCCCCAGTACTCACCCTGACCCCTTGAGTCTGCTACGATCGTTGCTCAGTTCCCCTGTTGGTGAGGCTTCTGTCTGACCTCAGAACAAGCTTTCAGCCCGTCCCAGGCAGCAGGTGCTATGGGCTCCTTTGACCCCCCTGGGGGGGGACGCCCCTTTCTCGGCTGGATGAATGATAGTCTCAGGCTTGCCCCAGAAACTTGGGCTGGACTGTTCAGTCCTTGTCACCAGCGAGCTCTCTGCCTGAGACCTCACCCTCCAGCCCCCCAAGTCACTGAGAACCTTGCTGTCCTTCTTCTCAGCAGTGGCAGAACCGCCAAGCAAAGCTCCCCCCTCCACTTTGTGACGCAGTTTAGATGCTCCAAACCGTAATGGTCAAGTAGTGCTGTGACGAGGGAAAGAGGTTTGCAGTCAGACAGCTCAAACCCTGGCTCTGCCACTTGCAGGCTGTGCAGCCTTAGCATGTCCCTTCACCTCTCTGAGGTCCAGTTTGTGCATCTGCAAAAATGAGACCCTAATACCTACCACAGAGTTCTTAGGAGACTCAGATAACAAATTTGAAACATCGCAGACAACACCTGGCACTTTGTAGAAGCTTAAGACCTGCTGATGCCCTTCCAGTTCTTCCATCCCAGTGACATCATTTTTTTTTTTTTTTTTAGATTTTATTTTTTCCTTTTTTTCCCCAAAGCCCCCCCGGTACATAGTTGTATATTTTTTTAGTTGTGGGTCCTTCTAGTTGTGGCATGTGGGACCCCGCCTCAGCGTGGTTTGATGAGCAGTGCCATGTCCGCACCCAGGATTCGAACCAACGAAACACTGGGCCACCTGCAGCAGAGCGCACGAACCCAACCACTCGGCCACGGGGCCAACCCCAAGTGACATCATTTTTAAAGCGAGATGAGAAAAAGATGCTCCACTGTCAGCTCCTGTTCTAAAGACACATCCCCATTTATAGCACCTGGGCTCCTAGCCATACACCTGAAGTCAAACTGAACGATGGTAAAAATAGTTATTCAGCCATGTCACGCTGAACTGAGGACCTGAGTTAAGGCACAATTCAGATGTGCCACCGTTCATTAAGCACCTACTGTGTGGCTGGCTCTGTGATGGCCCCTAGAGAGGAAGATGGATAAGAAAGGGTAGCATCAAAATTGAAAGCTTGGTTTGGGTGTCAGGCACATCTGGGTTGGAGATCTGGACTGAGTCATAAACTCCCTGTGCGGCACTGGGCAGATTCATCACTTTGGCTCTCCAGAACTCAGCTTCTAAATCTAAAATGTCTCGGGGAGTTGCTGGGAGGATCCCATGGGGCATGTACTTAGCAAAGTGCGTGGCTCCTGGTGACTGTCCAAAACCAGAAAGGGTCAAGACTCAATCCTTCATGGAAAAGAAAATAAGATGCATGTACCTATATAAATACACAAAAGATGCTCATCGGGTAAAAAGGAAGTAGACACGGGCAGTCCCTGTTTCTCTAAGGATAATTGGTACCCGTAAAATGCCACTTAAAGAGAATCTGCTTAAGACAAGGGTCAAAATATTCATTGTAAATAGTGAGGGAAAAAGCTTTGAATGGGGCCATACCTTGTAAAACAAACTGAAAGAATGAAAACAAGTCTTTTTTTATCTTCTGTTAACAAAATGTAGGTTATAATGTCGAATGTGCTGATTTTTTCCTTTAAAAATAAGAATTACCACGTTGATTGGGTCTTTTCTGGGGCGGGGGATAAATTTTTAGACAGTGTTATATCTTAGCACAATACAACATTCTTCATTTTATGTTTGACTTCCACAGCCTGATAATAAAGAGTGTCATTTTGTGCAGATATTTCAGAGATTTATCAGTTTTCCCAAAGGCATCTTCCAATTATTAGAAGATCAAATTATTCTCTTTTGATATATCTGGCATCTTGGTCCATTTTCTCTTCTTTGATTGTTAACTAGTTTAACTCTGTCATTTCCTTTGTAATTTAAATGTGAACGGAGTGAATCCAACTCTTTTGCTAACTTCTTGAAATCCTGATCTGTTGTGAGATTTGCACTTTTTCTCTTCATCTTTGCATTTCCATTTTATCTTCAGACATTTGCAACAACCAACAGACATAGGTGAGAGGAGTCAGGATAGAAAATAGTGTTAATGGGAAGGAATACTTGAGTGTGAACTAAATATTTAAGGGGCCAGCTCGTTAGTAACCGTGCAGACTTGAATAATGACTTAATTGTCAAATTCAGAGTAACTGACAAGAATTTCTAAAGGAATTCAGAATAGAGAATAGGAACTCAGAGTAGGTTGGTTCTTTAAGTGGGTACCCGAGATATTTTAACGTGTACTGTTAACAAAGTCTGAATCTCATTGAACCCTTCTCCTGAGCAATAATGGCCTTATAATGTTTGGACTCTGATTACCTCCTTCCCAACTTATATGCTGTGGTTCATTATTTTCAGTTCTGTCTTATTATTTTTAGTCCATTTACATTTAACATACTTACTGATATGGTGGGTTCAATTCTACCACCTTGCTATTTGTTTTCTATTTGTCATTTCTTTTCTTTCCTCCTTTATTTCTTCTTTCCTGTCTTTTTTTGAAATGAAATATTTTTATTATGCTATTTTTTTCTTGTACTGGCTTTTTGTTTCACATTCTGGAATCATTTTTCAGTAGTTAACCCACAAATTTCAACATGCGTCCTTAGCCTGTGACAGTTTATTTCTGTTAGGACTTTTACTACTTCCTGACCAATGCAAGAACTTTATGACTGTTGAACTCTGTTACTTCCTTCTTGATTTTTGTTCTATTGTTGTTAAATGCCTGACTTCTACATATGTTGTAAATTCCACAAGACATTATTAATATTGTCATTTTAAATAGTCAGCATTCTTTCACATTAACGCAGATATTTTCTTTGTAGTGTTCTTCATTCCCTCTTACAATTGTGTGTTTCTGGCTGGAATCATTTCCTTCAGTCTGAAAAACTTGCTTTAACGTATCTTCTCCTGCCGATCTGATGGTGTTCCATTTTTGCTGATTTTTAGCTTTCGTTTATCTGAAAATGTCTTTATTTTGTGTCATTTTGGCAGGACTTTTTGCTGTGTATGTAATACTAGAGTGGCAGTTTTGTTATGTTTTAAATTTCAGCACTTTAAAGATGTTTTCTAGAGCTCATCCATTTTTGTTGAAAAGTCAGCTAACAGATTCATTAGTTTTTCTTTGAAGATAATTCGACTTTTTTCTCTGTGATTGCTTTTGAGAATTTCTCTTTGTCTTTGGTTTTCAGCAGTGTGTGAAGCATGGAGATGTGATTTTCTTTTTGTTTATCCTTTTGGGGGTTTACTGGGCTTCCTGAATTGGTGAGCTGGTATCTTTCATCAGTTCTGGAAACTCTTGACTATTATCTTTCCAAATATTGGGTGTCCCCAGTTTCTCTCCTTGCTTCTGGCACTCCAATTCTGTATATTTTAGACCTTCGACAGTGACCCACATGATGCTTATATTGTGTTGTTTTGTAACATTTCCTTCTTTTTTCTCTCTGATTTGAGTTTGACCGTTACCTGTTGTTCTGTCTTTAAATCACTGATCCTATGTTCTGTTGTGTCTTGCCTGCTGTTAAAGCTATCCACTAAGTTTGTACCTTTTTATTGATTCCAAGTAACTGTTGACAGATGGTAGACTTCAGAAGGCTACATATTTTCATCCATTTTGTCCATCATTTTCTCTATTTTTTTTGACATAGTAATTATCCTTGTCTCATGACTACGATATCTGGACCACCCGTGATCTGTTTTTGCTGTTTGCTTCATTTCCTCTTCCTCTCCCTGCCTCTTTACATACTCGTAACTTTGACTGCACGCTGTACATCATGGACTAAAGAACTGTGGAGGCTCCAGCTGGTGTGTTCCGTCAGAGTTTCCCCCTTTTCTCTGTTAGGGGGACCGGGTGAAAGGCTGATTCCCTCAGTCCAGTCGGGAATCGAGGTGGATCATCAGTGGGTTGCAATTTTTAACAGACTGAGTCTTCCACCTCTGGTTGGCCCTCCAAGGCTGTTGAATGAGAACCTAGTTGGTCTCTGTCTCCTCATCCCTAAAAGGGGAAACAGTCAGGCATTTATGTCTAGCAGAACTCTGGCTCCTAAATACCGAGATTATAAGAAATTTTCTTCCAGCCTTACATCCCAGCTTCCATGTTACTTCTGCTGCCTTAGCACTCAGCATTATACTTCTGGCCCCTCTGGTTTCCAGTCCATCTTGCCAGCCCTGCACAACTGCGCAAAGCTCTGCTGGTTTCCTTGTTCTCCAGTAGACAGCCTCTGCTTGGGCCAAGGCCAAGCCTCAACCCACATCCAGAATCGCAGATGCCCCTAGGGAAGAAAGCTGTCAGCAGTTATCAGCTTACCTAGGAAGAGCTCTTCCTTTCCTACAATTTTGGTCCATTTAGTCCTCATTTCCATGGCTCTTTGATGCCTTCAAAACTTCTATTTTTGCAGCTTTTTTTTTCTTTATAGTTATTGCCATGGGGGAGTTGCCTGCCACGATCTGCTACATTTTACCTGAAAGCAGTACTTTATCTTGTTATTTTCAAGTCAATAAATTAAACATTATTCTAATTATATTATACAGTAATGTTCGTTTAAATTTACCCTATATTAGCCACACATTTGCTTAGTATTCCTTTTTGAATCTCAAACCTTCTATTTGGGTTAACATTCCTTCTGACTAATCTACATCTTTTAGCATTTCCTTTGGTGAGTATCTGTTGGGGGTAAACTCGCAGTTTTTCTTTGTCCAAAAATGTTGTTAGTTTGCTGTCATTCTTGAAATGCAATTTCTCTGCATATACATTTGCAGGTGGTCAATTATTTTCTCTTGACGCACTGAAAACATCATTCCACTCCATTCTGGTTTCCGTTGTCATTGTTGAAAAGATGGCTGTTAGCCTAATGGCTGTTTATTTGCAGATGGTGTAACTTTTCTCCCTGGCTGCTTTTCGTATTTCTCTGTCATAGGTTGTAATGTTACCTGCACCTTCTAGAATTGCGCTGTATGCTATCCGAATAGCCATGAGCAGTGGCTCTGTGTTACATCTTGTTCTATCTCCATGTCTTGTAAGCATCCTTCATTTTTTCCATCTTTATCTTTCCAGCCTGAATTCTGGAAAATTTTTATTTATATCTATCTAATTATTTATGAATTCTATCTTTAATTATGTCTAATTTCTCCTTTAACCCATATATATGTATATCCATCTATTGAGACTTTTAATTTTTTAATTAACATAGTTTTCATTTCTATATGATTCTTTCTCAAATCTAAGATATTTTTATAGTATCTTATTACTTGCTCATATTTTCAAGCCTCTCTTTTATTTCTTTAAACATATGAACCTTGCCATCTTATATTCTGTGTCTAATAAAAATTCTAATGGCTGAAGCTTTTCTGATCTGCTTTTGCTGTCTGTTCTTTCTGTGGCTCTCTCGCATAGTTCCTTGTTTCCTTGCACCTTTTATAAGTTTTTAACAGGGAATGTTCTTTGCAACTTTATCTTTGAGAATTCTTTGAAGATTGAATTGAAGTTTCACTTCTCCTGAAAGGACTATGTTTGCTTCTTCTGCTCACCTGGGAGAACCACCAATCCACGATCACTTTAAATTAAATTTTCTACTTGACGTTTTTCAGACCACAAATGCAAGTGAGGGCTAGTGGATGGTGATAAATTCTCAGGGAAAATGAGTCCTCTCCCTTCACGTCTCCACCCCAGCATCAAAGTCAAGGCAGGCAGATTTTTCTGGGTTAGTTCTTTTCTCATTTACCTTTATATTTAAGATATAATTCCTCATTCTCCTTTTTTTTCCCCACCTTCTTCACTTTTATTTTTTTTTAATTTTAAAAAAATTGTTCATTTTTTTTATACTTAAAAAAACAGAAACAATTCATCCACTTCTAGGACACCCCACCTCTGGCAACCACCAGTCTGTTCTCTGCCTCTATAAGCTTGGTTGGTTTTTTTTTAATATACAGTCGTGCTGCATAACAACATTTCAGTCAACGATGGACCACATATATGATGGTGGTCCCATAACATGAGTACTAGACAGCCTAGGTGTGTGGTAGGCTATACCATCTAGGTTGGGGGTAAGTACACTCGTTCACATAATGAAAAAAATCACCTAATGACACATTTCTCAGAACATATCCTAGTTGCTAAGCAAAGCAAAGCATGACTGCACGTGCTTATATTCCACATATAAGAGAGATCGTACAGTATTTGTCTTTCTCTATCTGACTTATTTCACTTAGCATAGTGCTCTCAAGGTCCATCCAGGTTGTCACAAATGGCAAGATTTCATTCTTTTTTATGGCTGAATAATATTCCAGGGGCTGACTATGTGGCCAAGTGATTAAGTTTGCATATTCCACTTTGGTGGCCTGGGGTTTCTGTGGTTTGGATCCTGGGCGTGGACATGGCACCACTCAAGCCATGCTAAGATGGCATCCCACACAGCACAACCAGAGGCACTCACAACTAGAACATACAACTAGGTAATGGGGGGCTTTGGGGAGAAGAAAAAAAGTGATTAAAAAGATATTCCATTATATATGTGTACACATATATAGAGATATATATGTATATCTCTATATATCACAATTTCTTGGTCCATTCATCCACTGATGGCCACCTAGGTTGTTCCCATATCTTGCCTATTATAAATAATGCTGCAATGAACATGGGGGTGTAGATATCTTTTTAAGTTAGTTTTCATTTTCTTAGGCTAAATACCCAGAAATGCAAGTGCTGGATCATAATGGTAGTTCCATTTTTTAATTTTTTGAAGAACCTCCATACTGTTTTCCATAGAGGCTGCAACAATTTGCATTCCCACCAACAGGGCATAAAAGTTCCCTTTTCTTCACATCCTTGCCGACACTTGTTATTTCTAGTCTTTTTAATAATAGCCATTCTAACAGGTATGAGGTGATATCTCATTGTGGGGTTTTTTGTTTTTGTTTTTGTTTGGTGAGGAAGATTAGCTCTGAGCTAACATCTGTTGCCAGTCTTCTTTTTTGATTGAGGAAGATTGTCCCTGAGCTAACATCTGTGCCAGTCTTCCTCTATTTTATATGTGGGACACTGCCACAGCATGGCTTGACTAGCAGTGTGTAGGTCCATACCTGAGATACGAACCTATGGCTGCAGAAGCAGAGTGTGTGAACTTAACCACTATGCCACTGGCCAGCCTCCTCATTGTGGTTTTGATTTGTATTTCCTGATGATTAATGATGAGCATCTTTTCATGTACCTGCTGGCCATCCATATGTCTTCTTTGAAAGCATGTCTATTCAGATCCTCTGCCCATTTCTTTAATTGGGTTGTGTGCTTTTTTGTTGTTGAGTTGTACGAGTTCTTTATATATTTGGAATGTTAGCCCCTTATCAGATATTTGATTTGCAAATATGTTCTCATTCAGGAGGTTGCCTTTTCATTCTGTTGACGGTTTCCTTTGTTATGTAGAAGCTTTTCAGTTGGATGTAGTCTCACTTGTTTATTTTTGCTTTTGTTGCTTTTGCTATCAGTTTCAAACAGTCATCACCAAGACCTATGTCAGGAAGCTTACTGCCTGTGTTTTCTTCCAGGAGTTTTATGGTTTCAGGTCTTATGTTCAAGTTTTTAATCTACTTTGAGTTAATTTTTTTGTATGGTGTAAGATACTACACCAAGACACATTATAATTAAAATGTCAAAAGTTAAAAATAAAGAAAGAGGGGCTGGCCCCGTGGCCGAGTGGTTAAGTTCGTGCGCTCTGCTGCAGGCGGCCCAGTGTTTCGTTGGTTCGAATCCTGGGCGCGGACATGGCACTGCTCATCAAACCACGCTGAGGCAGCGTCCCACATACCACAACTAGAAGGACCCACAACGAAGAATATACAACTATGTACCAGAGGGGCTTTGGGGAGAAAAAGGAAAAAAATAAAATCTTTAAAAAAAATAAAAAAATAAAGAAAGAAAGAGTATTGAAAGCAGCAAGAGAAAAATAACTTGTTACATACAAGGGACCACCCCCCCCCCCCCCCCCCCCCGCCTCCTGCCGCTGAAGACTATGAGCAGATTTTTCAAAAGAAACTTTACAGGCCAGAGGGGATTGGCACGATATATTCAAAGTGCGGAAAGAAAAAAACTGCCAGCCAAGAATACTCTACCCACCAAAGTTATAATTCAGAAGTGAAGAAGAGATAAAGAGTTTTCCAGACAAGCAAAAGCTAAAGGAGTTCACCACCACTAACCAGCCTTACAAGAAATGTTAAAGGGAATAATAAATCTCACTGGAAAGGTAAATATATAGTAAAGGTAGTGGATTAACAACTTATAAAGCTAGCATAAAGATTAAAAGGCAGAAGTAGTAAAAAATAACTATGATTACAACAATTAGTTAAGAGATACACAAGATAAAAAGATGTAAAATGTGACATCAAAAACTGGGGGGGTGAAGGGAGTAATACAGTTGAGCTTTACAATGAGATCAAACTTAAGTTATTACCAACTCAAAATAGAGTATTATAATTTTCTTTTTGCTGAGGAAGATTAACCCTAAGCTAACATCTGTTGCCAATCTTCCTCTTTTTTCACTTGAGGAAGATTAGCCCTGAGCTAACATCTCTGCCAGTCTTCCCCCACTTTGTATGTGGATCACCACCACAGCATAGCTGACAAGTAGTGTAGGTCTGTGCCTAGGATCCAAACCCATGAACCTGGGCCACTGAAGTGGAGCATGCTGAACTTAACCACTACACCACAGGGCCGGCCCCCTAAAATAAACTATTATAGATATAAGTTGTTATGTGTAAGCCTTGTGTAACCACCAAGCAAAAACCTGTAGTAAATACACAAAAGATAAAGAAAAAGGAATATAAGCATACTACTAAAGAAAGTCATCAAACCACAAAGGAAAAGAACAAGAGAAGAGGAAAGGAATAGAGAGGAACTACAAAAACAGCCAGAAAACAATTAACAAAATGGCAATAAGCACAGACTAAATTCTCTAATCGAAAGACACAGAGTGACTAAATGCGTTAATAAAAACAAGGCCCATCTATATTCTGCCTACAGGAGACACATTTTAGATGTAAAGACACACAAAGACTGAAAGTGAAAGGGTGGAAAAAGATATTCCATGCAAATGGAAACCAAAAGAAAGCTAGAGTAGCTCCACTTATGTCTGACAAAACAGACTTTGAAACAAAGACAGTAATAAGAGACAAAGATGGGCATTACATAATGATAAAGAGGTCCATCCAACAAGAAGATGGAACATTTGTATATTTATGTACCCAACATAGGAGCACCTAAATGTATAAGGCAAATATTAACAGACCTGAAGGGAGAAATAGACAGCAATACATTAATGATAGGACCCCACTTACATCGATGGGTAGATCATCTGGACAGAAAGTCAATTAGGAAACATTGGCCTTAAATGAAACATTTAGGCCAGATGGACTTCACAGATATTTACAGAACTTTCCATCCAAAGGCAACAGAATATACATTCTTCTCAAGTGCACGTAGAACATTTTCCAAGATAGGTCACATGTCAGCCCACAAAACAAGTCTGAATAAATTTAAGAGGATTGAAATCCTATCAGGCATGTTTTCTGATCACAGTAGTATGAAACTAGAAATTAATTACAGGAAGAAAACTGGAAAATTCAAATATATGACAATTAAACAACATGCTGCTGAACAATCAATGGGTCAAAGAAGAAATCAAAAGAGATATCAAAAAATACCTTGAGATAAATGAAAATGGAAATGTAACGTGTCAAAACTTATGGGATACAGCAAAAACAGGCCTAAGAGAGAAGTTCATAGCAATAAACGCCTACCCCAAGAAACAAGAAAAGTCTCAAATAAACAGCCTAACTTTACACCTCAAGCAACTAGGAAAAAAAGAGCAAATGAAGCCCAAAGTTAGAAAGAAGGAAGTAAGAAATATTAGAGGAGAAATAAATGAAAGAGACTAAAAAGACAAAAGGTCAATGAAGCTAAAAGCTGGTTCTTTGAAAAGATGAACAAAATTGACAAACCTTTAGCTATACTAAGCAAGAAAAAGAGAGAGGACTCAAATAAATAAAATCAGAAATGGAAGAGGAGATGTTACAACTGATTCCACAGAAATACAAAGAATCATAAGAGACTACTATGAAAACTTATGTGCTCACAAATTGGACAACCTAGAAGAAATGGATAAATTCCTAGAAACATACAAAACAACCTACCAGGACTGAATAATGATAAAATAGAAACTCTAAACAGACCAATTAGTTGTCAGGAGATTGAATCAGTAATCAAAAACCTCCCAATAAACAAAAGTCCAGGATCAGGTGGCTTCACTGATGAATTCTACCAAACATTCATTCAAAGAAGAATTAATACCCATCTTCTCAAACTCTTCCAAAAAATAGAAGAGGAAGGAACGCTTCCAAACTCATTTTATGAGGCCAGCATTACCCTGATACCAAAACCAGACAAGGACACCACAAGAAAAGAAAATTACAGGCCAATATCCCTGATGAATGTAGATGCAAAAGTTCTCAGCAAAATATTAGCCAACTTAATTCAGCAATACATTAAAAGGATCATACACCATGATCAAGTGAGATTTATTCCAGGGATGCAAGGATAGCTCAACATCCTCAAGTCAGTCAATGTAATACAATGCATTAACCAAAAGGGGATAAAAATCGTATGATCATCTCAATAGATGCAGAAAAACCATTTAACAGAATTCAACATCCACTTAGGATAAAAATTCTCAACAAAGTGGATGTAGAGGGTATGTACCTAAACATAATAAAGGCTATATGTGACAATCCCACAGCTAAGATCATACTCCATGTTAAAAAGCTGAAAGGAACAAGACAAGAATGCCCACTCTCACCACTTTTATCCAGCATTGTATTGTAAGTCCTAGTCAGAGCAGTTAGGCCAGAAAAATGAATAAAGCTATCCAAATTGGAAAGGAAGAAGTAAAACTGTGACTATTTGCAGCTGACATGATACTATATATAGAAAACCCTGAAGATTCCGTCAGAAAACTGTTAGAACTAATAAGCAAATTTGGTAAAGTTGCAGGATACAAAAATCTGTTGCATTTCTATACACTAATAATAAGCTATCAGAAAGAGAAAATAGAAAACAATCCCATTTACAATGCATCGAAAGAATAAAATACCTAGGAATAAATTTAACCAAGGTGATGAAAACTACAAGACATTAATGAAAAAAAATTGAAGAAGACACAAATAAATGGAAAGATATCCCAAGCTCATGGATTGGAAGAATTAATATTGTTAAAATATCCATACTACTCAGAGCAATATGCAGATTCAATTCAACCCCTATCAAAATTCCAATTGCATTTTTCACAGAAATAGAGCAGTCCTAAAATTTGTATGGATTCATAAAAGACCCCAAATAGTCAAAGCAATCTTGAGAAAGAAGAACACACCTGGAGGCATCACACTCCCTGATTTCAAACTATATTACAAAGCTATAGTGATTAAAACAGTGTAATACTGGCATAAAAACACACACAGATCCATGGAACAGAATAGAGAGCCCAGAAATAAATCCATGCATGTATGGTCAATTGTTTTATGACAGAGGAGCGAAGAATATACAATGGGGAAAGAGCAATCTCCTCAATAAATGATGTTGGGAAAACTGGACAGCCACATGCAGGAAAATGAAGCTGGACCCCTATCTTACACTATACACAAAAATTCACTCATTCTCCTTTATATTAAAGGCCTAGCCCTTTGAGTTCCAAGTTTTACGTGGAGGCCTCTACCTACTTGGTTTTACCACCTGGTTTCTAAGCAAGGTTTGAGGTTAACCTCAGGGGCTAGGAGTGGCCCATGAGCACATAACTAGTTCTTTTATCACTCATTTAATGGCAATGAACCTGCTTTCAGAGTCACTGATTTCACAGTTGCCCTGAGCTAAACCATCCTGTCCCTCTCTAGGTGGGGGAATCTTAATGCTGGGACCTCTCATGGGGACTGAGGCTGGAGAAGCTGGCCAGTGCACCAAGGAACTCCTGGTCACTATGAGGGACAGGGGTCCCTGCTTTGTTTCTGCACAGCCAAAAGTAAGCCCTTCTGTGTCCACTGTAAGTCCCCCAGAGCCAGGGATCCTATCTTCAGAATCTACATTCACTTTAATGGAAAGAACTCTCACCTGGGCTGACAGAGTATATGCCATATACCAGGCTTGGTTAATCTAGACGTTCATTGACAGTTTCAGATATTGAATTCCTGGATTCTTATCAAAGCAAAGATACTTTTAGTCCCAACCTTAGACCATGATGATGTTCTTAGCTAAGAAAACCTGCCCTGTTTTAAGGAACCGACATTCATGCAACTAGTTGATAAAATCGATTATCTGTCTCTTAACCATGTTAAGAATATAGTTAAGGAAATCTGGGATAATGATAGCTGGTTTACTGCTGATGAAACCACTGAATACTTAATTTAACTCCAGCATTTCTGAAAACTTGTTTCTTGAAACATTAGACCATGACAAGGGTCTCTATGTTTAAATAAGCTTAAGAAATGTTGTGTACTTGAATCTTCTCTTGGAGATTGACAGCATATGTTAAGAAGATTAAAGGATCTGAGAAGTCCTACAATAAAAAAAAAGCTTGTTCTTTCAATGTTTTCAAGTCGTAATTGACCATAGAAATATAAGGAACTTGGAACAGTGATAATTCATTTTTTAGTAGAATTCACTTCTGCCACAGAAATTTCTAGGCCATCAATGAACATTGAAAAGTAAGTTATAGAGATAAGTAACATTTATTCAATAATATTTGTTGAATGTCCACTGTACCTATCACTGTGGGTATACATTGGTGAGTAAAACAGAGATGTTCTCTATCTTGTGGAGTTTATAGGAGCACTGGGCTGTCATGAGAAGCATTAAAAAAGAAATATCAAGTGGTTAGAACCCAGTTGTTCCTTAAGTTATTGGACCCTAGCCATAGAAACACCCATGAGCTGGGCAGTTGGCCAGGCATTTGGCTATTGCATCTAGCCTAGAAGTTGCAAAACTTACTGACATAATTGTACCACTCAAGAGAACCATAAGGAAGACTAAGCACAAACACACTTGGTTCTGGAGCAGCAGGAAGAATTTATCTAGGAAAGGAAGTTCAGGAAAGACAGGTAAGCAGGTAGCTAGTTGTAAGGCTTGCGGAATCTCTGATCGATCTGAGGATTCTTCCCAAAATCAGCCCTGTAACAGTGTCTGATTCATAGTTGAAGTTAAGTAAATGTTAGCTGGAATCGTGATGGTGGTGAGGGTGATGAAAATGATGGTGACGATGATGGTAATGATGATGATGATGGTGGTGACGATGACGGTGATGATGATAATGATGGTGATCACAATGGCAATGATGTTGATGGTGATGATGATGGTAGTGATGGTAATGGTAATGACAGTGATGGTCATGTTGATGGTGATGGTGATAATGATGGTAATGGTAGTGATGGTGTTGATGATAATGATGATGATTATAGTAGTAATCTTCAACTCTTTTCACTCAATACTGTGTTCAGTTGGTCGCTAAGAACTGTGAGTCTACTTCTTAAATAACTCTTAAATCCTCTCATTTCTCTCTGAAATTCCATTTCCTTGGAACAGACCTTGATTCTTTCTCAACAGCTCCCTTATCTCATTTCCCTACCCCTAACTACCATTCTTCCAGTTCATACCCTACACTGTACCAGTGTAATCTTCCTAAAGCTTAAGTCTGACCACAGCTGTCCCTTGCCAAGCAGCCTCCAAAGTTTCCTCAAGGCCTGCACTGAAGGTGCCTAGGAAGTTTAGCAGGGATTAAAGGCTCTCCACAGCCTTCTTCCCTAGTCATATCTCGTCCCCTCCACCACCGTATATCCTCTGCTCAGCCACACTCAACCCATGGCACCCCAGGCACACTGCACACGTTGATACTTTCATGCCTTTCTCGTGCTCCTCCCCTTGTCTTTTCTCCTTCTTGTCTTTTAGCAAAATACATCCTCATCTTTCAGGGTCCGGCTCAACAGTCAGAGCCTCTCCGGGGCTTTGTCTGATCTCCACCCTGGAATGGACTGAAATGTTCCTTTGCCTGGCTTCCTGCAATGCTTTCTGCATTTATCTCTATGACTTCACCGTATCCAGAGCCATGCAATTTATCTGTGTCCACCTCTGGAGGTGCCACTTGAGGGCATGTACCACACCTACTCGCAGTACATTCTAGCCCCTCACAGGGTAGAACACCAGAGAGACTTGGGTAGCCATCGCAAAAGTGTAGGGTAGGTGCACCCCCACGGAGTGACAACTGTGCAGAACCGGATCCTGCCTTCTCACAGGTTCTGAGTTGCCCACACTTTTCTGCTGACAGTGTTGGGCCAGGGCTTTACCAGGTTAGGAATCCAGAGGAGTCTGAGACCAAACCCATTCTCATTCCCTTCATTCACACAGTATCGTTGTTCTCTTGAAGGTGGTGTGTGTGTGTTTATGTGTGTGTGTTCATGGTAAAGTCAAGGATAGGCTGGAGGGAGAACCAGTCCTCTGCTCTGTAGATCAAGGACACTGCATTCTCTCAGCTTTTAGGAAGTTATTAAAATTAGCACCATTTGACATGGGAGGTCTCAGTGCAGCATCAGACCCTGGGAGGGACCAGGATACATCTCTTGGCCTCTGAACGGAATGAATCCATTTATTCACACACTGATTCCACAAATATTTATCGAGAGTCTGCTGTGTACCAAGCGCCATGCTGGGAGCTGAGGTTGCAGAGCCGAACAAAGAAGAGCAGAACCAAGTGCTTTTTTCCATGAGATTTATAGATCTACTGCTCTCCTAGTGGGGGTGGAGGCAGACAACAATCAAGGAAACAAAGTAATAAGATAATTGGCTGCAAAGGAGGGGGACAGGAGAGGGTAACGCAGCCGCAGCCGGAGTAGAAAGCTGCTTTAAAAGTGGAAATCCGGAGGACTCCCTGAGGAGGTAGCGTTTGTGCTCAGGCTTCAATAACAGGAAGGGGCCGGATATGTAAATGTCTGGGAGGAGGTGGAAGGCCATTCCAGGCCAGGCAGAGAGAAGAGTAGGATGGCCTCTGTGATTGGATCACAGTAATTGAGAGGGGAGGGTGGCAGAAGAAGCAATTAAACGATGAGCAAGGACCAAGCCATGCAGGGCCTTGTGGGCCATGCTAAGGAGCTGGGGTTTTAATCCAGGTGCAACGGGAGGCCACTAGAAGGCTTTAAGCAGGAATGACATCTCCCATTATGCTTTTCAAAGCTTAGGTGTGGGGAAGGAATTGCAGAGGGGGTGGGTGGACCAGAGAGGCAGTCAGGAGCTGTCCAGCCCAGGGCTGGTGCTGGTGAGAAGCAGGAGCCAGCCCTCCTCCCCCTCCTCCCCTTCCTCGAAAGCCAGCCGCCCTGGAGGGCTCCCAGGGAATGACGTCACCCTCAGCTCTGGGCTGCTTGATGTGCAGGGAACTCCTGCAAGGGTGTGCTGAGGCCACATACCCAGCATGGAGCTGTCAACTCAGGGAGAGAGGAAGGAAGAAACTTCACCCCAGTGAGCCCTCCTGTGGCCCAGACACCAGGTGGAACAGCATAGGCACTTTCTGGATAATACTCACAGCAGCATCATGAGGGACACCTCTGTTTTGCAAATGAATCCTTAAATCCTGGACTGGGAAGGATGCCTGGAAATCATGTGACTGTACTCCTACCGCAGAACTTGTGTGTATCCCTGTTTCTCATGTATTTATTAATCATACCCTTAAATAGAACTCTTCCTATGTTCCAATCTCTTAGCAAATATTAATTCTCATAACAACTTCATGAGGTAGGAACTATCCTTATCCCCACTTCACAGGTGAGGAAAACTGAGGCCCAGAGACGCTCACCCAAGGTAGCACTGAGCCAGTGTTTAAATCCAGAATCCACATTCTTTTTAACTCTGCGTGATACCACCTCCCATCTGTCGTCCATGAGCTAGAACAATAGAAATATCTTCCCCCAGCGCCTCACCCCCAGTGGGCTAACACATGTCCTGTACACATGGTGGTGTGGCCGAGCTGTTCAGTGACACAGTTGTCATCTTGTGAGGATGGGGTCTGTGAGGATGAGGATATCTCGTAGGAAGGCTGGCCTGTCTCGAAGGGGAGGTCATTCCCGGTTACGGTTCCTTAGAAGTAAGGACAGGCCTCAGACAGGAAATACGGAGTGAGAAGGCGGCCCCAGGACGCCTGTCTTGTCTACTCCTCTATCTCCAGGCTTGGCACAGTACCCAGAGCAGAGGAAGTGCTCAATAATGCCTGATGAGTGAGTGGATGGATAGATGAATGCGCGAACACAGGCTTACCCTTCCTGTGAGAAAGTCTGTGATGTTTTGACACCCAACTCTAAACCTCCTCCAATGCAGGTGGGCAATGTCATGGCTCTTGCCCTCACATTCCGGGCTCTAGACCAGTGTGACAATGTCAGATGCTTGCAAGGGCGTGTCCTGTCTAAGGGGAACAGCTGCTCCTCGACTCCAGCTGATGGTTCAAGCCTGTGGGAATGTGGCCCTGGCTGACCAAGTCTTCTGATTTTTCATGACAACCTGGATATACAGTTGTCATGAAAAGTTACCTGATTTTTCAAAGACTGTGTGTCCCAAAGAAAACATATCTAAGTGCTAACTAGATCAAGCCCACTGGCCACTAGTTTGAGACCCCCCAGTCTATAATTGGTAGGGCGTGGGCTAGAATGGGCTCTGGGTTGGCGACCATTAAGAAGGCTGAGAAGCTCCCAGGAGCCTAGAGAGGAAGTTGCATTTTGCATGCCTGCTTATCCAGATTCAAAATATGATCAGTGTTTATTTTCCGGTTGTCATCCCAGGATTTTAGTTAAGTCTTGTCTAATGTTGCAGCCAAATTCAGCTACTCTGTAGAGGATTAAAGGATGAGTCTTGTGTACAAAACTGGGCCAGGGTGGTAAAGAGGGGGCGGCAGCTTTGGAGGCCAGAGGAATGGTGGAAGGTGGCTTGATGGGAGGATGAATCTCACGACGCTGCAGCGTCTTAGAGGCCAGGTTCAGGGCTGACAGCCCAGCTGCCCTTCCCCAACGGAGGTTCCCCACCCATGGCCAAACTCAAGGATGTGAGTTTTGTTTTCTTAATCAAGACAGAAGATTTCTTTGCAGGCACACTTCCCAGCTGGGAAATTCTTTTTATGTCCCATTTAATCGCTTCTGCTGCAGCCAGAGCTTCCTTAGACTCTGTGTTTATCTGTTTCTTTCCCGTGTTTGTCGTCGTCTCCTTCCCCATCTCCTCTTCTCTTTCTTGTCCCCCACCGCCTTCCTCTGCCCCCCTGGGAGCCTGTGAGGAGGGGAGGGGAGCCTGCTCATCCTGGCTCCGTTTGGGGTGGACTTTTAATCCAGGCGTGCTGCCGACACCCAGTGCTGAGCCCGTTTGCACCAGGTATTTAATTAAACCAGGGATTCCCAGGGGATCGGAGAAGCCGGCTGGCGGGGAATGGGCTCCATCTCCACTCTTACTTTGACAAGCGCTGTAATTATGCCGCATCACTGGCTGGCAGAGGCAGAATGGCTTTCCTTCCAGCCCCATCTTCTTAGAACAAGAGTACACAGTCTCCTTGTTGCTCCACCAATAAACCACCTGCGTGCCTAGGTTCACCAGTTAGGCCGAGACGGAGCTCAGCCATCACTCAGGTTCACGCAGACGAGACTGTCAACAGCGTCCACGTGGTGACCAGGAGCACCTGCTCCGTGTGCTGGGGAAACCACTCCTGAGGAGGGTCTTTTGGGGCAGGAGGATTGAGGTGGGGACCGTGCCCTCCAAAAGAACAGAGGTTAGCCATCCAGGAGCTAACACATGTGGAACACCTACTATGTGCCTGTCTGGTGTTTAATTTAACCTTCTCAACAGCTCTGCCAGCTTGGTGTTATCATCTCATATTATAGATGGGGAAACTGAGGCTCTGAAAGGGAAAGCCACACAGTCAGTTGTGATGACTGTAGGACTCTAACCAAGGGCCCCCTGACCCCACAGCTCCTGCTTTTTCTACTTTATGGCATTGTGTCCCAGGGACGCCGCCCACCCCTGCAGGCTCCACCCCAAACGAGTCTTGGGTGGGTGCTGGAGAGCTCTAGCTGTGTCAGGAGCACATGCTTCCCCAGGGGCACGCTGCCCAGTGGTTCTGTAGTGAGGCTGTCCTCACCTGTCATACGGGGCCTCAGAGGGGCCTCGTGAGAGGAACTTGGACGGCATCTTTGAAAGTCTTGGGAGAATCGAGAAGGCCTTATGCGTTGGGAAGAATCAAGTTATTGAGCCTGTCCCGTAATTTGGGGGCAAAAGGGTTACAAGGCAGGGGAAGGAAGTTGCTGAGGAAAGGCTCATGAGATGACACCACCACTCAAGCCCAGCCCGGCTTCCAGGTACCCTGTGCCCCAGCCTCCTGCCCTGGCTTGGGGCAAGGCTGTGTCAGTGTAGACCAGCCTGCTGGGAACCTTCAGCCCTCTCAGTAACGATAGCAACAACTTGACTGCTTCTTGAGCAAAAAATACATACTACGCTTAGCATTATGTACGTGAAATACATCAATGCACTTAATTCTCAAGGCCCTACGAAGCAGGCATTGTTATCCCCATTTGATGGACAAGCAAAGTGAGACTCAGCAAGTCACTTCATCCAAGTCAAACAGCAAATGAGAGGGGAAGCTCCGGCAGGCCTCACAGCTTGTCTAAACCACTGTGCTACAAAAGCTGCCTCCACACCGCTTGTGTTCCAGAAGGCCCCAAAGCCAGAGGTCTTCTTGGAGGAGCTGCAGGGAACGGTTTGGGGGTGAGAGCAGGGAAGATGCCTCTGAGCTCACAGAATTCCTGAAGTCCTGCACCATGTGCCGTCTGTCACCCAGGCCCTGGCTTCACTGCCAGGTGGCCTCACCCTTTTGAGCACCTTCGGGTGCTGTCTACACTTCCCTTCCCCTCAGCAGTCAGGACCCTGCTCCCTGTGGATGGAGTCTCCTCCCCAGGCAAGGGCAGAGGCAGGGGAGGGCCTGGTGTCAGCAGGGAAGAGGGACAGAGGGACAGGGAGGGGACAGGAGGGGCGGGGTGTGTGGCAGATGGGCCCGGAAGCAGGCTGGAGCCAGCTGCCCAGCTCTGACAAGCTGAAGCCTCTCTTCCGACTGTCTCCATCCAGCCCCATGTGTGGATGGCTCATTTTGTGAGGGAGGCCCTGGGCGTTCATTCCAGGATCTGAGCTGTGATTAGGAAAGGCAGGGACACTTAGGGAACCCACCCCTCAATGTACCAAAATATTTCTAGACCCTCCTCTTGCAGTCGACTTCAACCGCCACATCTGGGAATTCTAGCTGATCTGCAGTCTGGATTCCAATTGCTGAGGCTGCCTGTTAAAGATTTCCTGGGCCGTCGTGCGTTAGGAGTTGGACAGACCCGGATTTATATCCCAGCATTTCTGTATACTAGCTGTGTGACCTTGAACAGGTCCCTCCGCCCTCCTTAAGAGGCAGTGGAGTGTAGAAGTTAAGTGCATAGACTCCTGAGCCAAGCCTGCTGAAGCTCTCATCCCAGCTCTGTGTGCAATCCCCTTGCTAACTGTATGACTTTGGCCAAGTGGCTCAACACCCTTGGGCCCCTCTCCTGAGCTGTAAGATAGGATTCCACAGATATCCGCCATGTGGAGGTGTCAAAGGATGAAACAAACATGCATTGAAAGGACTTGGCACATAGTAAGTACTCAAACGTGTTAGCCACCATTAGGGCAGGGCGAACATTTTCTGGAATGAATATGGATAAACTTCAGTCAACACTTTTCTCTCTGGAAGATGAGTCCATTGTGAAGCCATCTCAAAGAGATGTGGCCTGGAGGAGTGACAGCAGGCAGGTGGTTCTGGTACCTGTTCCTTCTTTCTCTTACTTCCTCCTCTCCTGCCTGCTCCTGGCATTCTTCATGCAGCTCATGCTGTCAGCATTTACTGAGGCCCCTGGTGTGTGCCAAGCCCTGCGTGTGGTGTTAGCACCTGGCAATGGACAATGTGGGTCCTGTCCTCTCAGGGACAAACAATCACAGGATTGTGAGGTAGTGCTGCTGGGGATCAGGGAAGGCCTCTTTGAGAATGTAATGTTTGAGCCATATGACCATTAGAAGGAAGAGCATTTCCAGGCAGTGGGAATAGCTTGTGCAAAGGCCCTGGGATAGGAACATATTTGAGGAAAGGAAGGAGGCCACAGTGGCTGTGCTGGAGTGAGGGAGAGAAGACAGGTAGGAACAAGGTTGGAGAAGTAGCCAGGGGTCATATTATAGAGGGTTTCACAGCCACAGTGAGAAGTTTGGGCTTAACATGAGTTTTCTCGTATAAAGTTGTTATGAAGGTTAAGTGAGAGGAGTCAGGTACAGTGCTTGGAACAGCATCTGGCATAGTGAGGCCTTAAATAATTATTAGCCTTTGCTATGGCTGCTCCTCCTCTTTCCACACTCAGTACTGAGGCTGTCTCTTGTCTGTCAGCAGATTACAGACATTCTGGTTTAGGAAAGAGCACTCTTCTTAAAGCTGCATGGACTTGGGTGGCCAGCCTCACTTCTGCCGCTCCCTGGCTGTGTGACTCAGCCAAGCCCCCTTCCTTCCCTAAGCTTTTATAAAAATCACATCCCCGTCCCAAGTGGCTGTGACGATGAACTTAAAGGTAAAGTGCCGCAGTCAAAGATGCTCGTTATCTAAGCTGCTCTTGCTGTCTAAGATCAGAAGGCTCAAGGTGGCTGGGACCTCGGGGAAAAATCCCTTCCAGCTGCATCATTGGACAGATGGGGCACCGAGCTCACCTGTAGAGAAAGACCAGTGTGGACAGAGCAACTCCATTCAAGGTCACAGCAGGACTCTCAGAGTGACCCTGACCACGCTGTCAGGGAAGCTGCCTCCCCAGCACCTTGACCAGCCCCTGGGGCAGCTGGGAACAACCCTGAGTACTGCCATGCAACTCACCTGTGCATTTTCCAGAAAGAGGCAGCCGAGTGCCGATTCAGGGAATTGAAACTCTAATCGTCCCCAAGTCTATTATTATGTTTAAATGAGCTGGAAAAGCACAAACAGAAATCCTTAAGGGCATCGGCTGTGACACACAAATCTAATAAAATAAAACAAAGTGCTTGTAAAACCAAGAGTTGTTTAAAACCCAGAAATTGCAGATCGACATATGGAGCTGTATCTTGTTAGCCCTTAATAATCTGTGTGAACTTGAACAAGTCTCATCTCCTCTCAGCCTCAGTTCCTCCATCTGTAAAATATAAGAATTTTTAAAAAGACAATGATCCCTATGTTCTCTTCCATCGCAGACAGGCTGTGATCCTAAATATTTCTTAGTGCAAATCTACCCTGGGCTACCAAGTATCTTTGGGTTTTTTTAATTGTGCTAACATTGGTTTATAACATTATATAGATTTCAGGTGTACATCATTAAATTTTGATTCCTGTGTAGACTACATCATGTTCACCACCCAAAGACTGATTACCATCCATCACCACACATGTGCCCTATCACCCCTTTCTCCTTCTTCCCTCTCCCTTCCCCTCTGGTAACCACCAATCTAACCTCTGTATCTATGTGTTTGTTGTTGTTGTTTATCTTCCACATCTGAGTGAAATCATATGGTATTTGTCTTTCTCCATCTGAGTTATTTTGCTTAGTGTAATACCCTTGAGTTCCAGCCACATTGTCGCAAATGACAAGACTTCATCTTTCTTTATGGCTGAGTAGTATTCCATTGTGTGTGTGTGTGTGTGTGTGTGTGTGTGTGTATGCATATATACACATACATATATACCACATCTTCTTTATCCATTCTTCCATTGATGGACACTTATTATTCACAATACCCAAGTCTTGGCTATTGTGAATAATGCTGCAGTGAACATAGGGGTGCAAGTATCTTTTTGACTTAGAGTTTTCATGTTCTTTGGATAAATACCCAGCAGTGGAATAGCTGTATCATGTGGTAGTCCTATCTGGTATCTTTATTTGACATCTTACCTGATCTGCTCTTGAGAATCCTCTTCCCAATTGCAGCTTAAACATCACTCCTCAAGGTGGCATCCACTATCACTCTAGATGAAATTAATTCTTCTCTCTGACTACCTAAAGTCCTTTTGCAAACTTGATAAAGATAAATGCATTGTTTTCAAAATTCTACTTCTACAGTCCCAAAGCATTGTTTATATCATTTTTATTTAAGCTATCACAATAAACACACAGTTATTTGCATATGTGTCAAATTACCTACAAAACAGGGACACACATTATTTATTTTTGGCTTCCTCCCCAGTACTTAGCATAGGAACTTTTGCAAACATGTCTTAGTTCCTCAAATTGTAACTTCACATCTTCTCTAGCTACTGTTTGGGATGGCCCTCCCCTCCCCTTGACCTCTAGGCAGACTCCTTTTCATCCTTCAAAGTCCGATTCAAAAATCCCCTCCCCTGTTAAACTCTGCCTCCTCCAGGCTCAGTCTTACTTTTGGGTCCTTCATCCCATCCTTTTCTACTGTCCAGGACGTTGTATGCTGCCAGGATCTCCACTGTCAGTCCTCCCCTCTAGGTGGTGGCTCCTCAAAGAAGGGCCCCTGGACGTTCTCCTCTGCATCCCCAGGGTTCTTGGCCAGGATCTGAGACGGCCTTGCTGCAAATTAGGGAAACTGAACTTAATTGCCTGACAATGGCGAGGCTGTTACACAGGTGTGTCAGGGGTCTGACTAAAACCACCTAAACATGGACAGATGCCCACAAGCCAGCAAGACCCCAGAACTGTGGACTCCTCAGCCTGAGCCCTAGACAGGGTCTTCATTGCCATTCCAGCCCGACACCTTTCTCACTCCCTGTTCCCTCCTCCTTATCCCTCACCCGTATAAATAAGGCCCACCGTATCTCCCAGGAGGCATCTGGCTACTTGGTCACGGTTCTGTCCTTAAGCCGGGGTGGGGAGAGGGTAGGGAGCATCGGTGATATTCAGTAGTATGCTTTGCAACACGGGCATGCGTTACATTGGTTCATTTTGTGGAACAATTGTGCTTTATAACAAAAAAAAATTATGAGACAAAATTTAAAAAAGAATAAATAAAGCAGATGGTCACTGTAAAACAGGTTCCAGAAGTTCCCTAAACTGTTTCTGTGGAGCCAGCTCTGCAGCACGTGGGGAACTCTCCAAAGGAGCCAAGGTTTTGGGGCAGTAAGCTCTCTGTGGGGCAGACTCATTAAACCAACCCATCGCCCACCCTCCAGTTCTCCCTCTCAGCCTCGGGGCTTCCAGCAGAAAGCATCACAAGAGAATTCTCTGTTCTCCTCTCAGTGACTTGACGTAGCAAGCTGTGCATGGCCCAAGACCTGTTACCCAGCCTGGATCTGGCTAAACATATAAAAGCACTGGGTCAGGCTTCAGAGCTGATGGAGGGAGAGAACCAGAATGTCTGGACAGGCTCATGGCTCATGGCAAAAATAAGACCTGGGTTGTATGCTCAACTCTGCCTGTGACCTTGGGCGTCTCACCCTATGACTTTGGGCCTAGGCTCTCCGTTGTCCCATGGGAGCGGTGGGACGTCCCCGGTACACAGCAGTGTTGTGAGTTCGCTGACACTCTCCCTCCCAGGACCATGTCATGATGGCCAGTAGTTGTGTCTCCCCCACCTACCTTCAGGGATCAGGGGGTTCCGTCTTGGGAGAGGACCAGGCAGCTTGTGCATATCCCAGAGATTCAAGTTCCTGGGACCATCTCTTAGAATGCTGTTTACAGGTTAATGCGTCTCAGTATGGTCTCTTTTTCTCCCTCTCTCTTAGTTTCTCCGGGTCCCTCTCTACCTGCGTTTGTGCTTTCACTGTCTGCTCCTCCTTTCTCTTTGTCTCTTTCTGTCCTAAGCTGTCTCTTGCCTTCTCCTTGTTTCCCCCATCCCTGACACACTTCTTCTCAGTGGGTTTCACTCTGTGTGTTTCTTCCTCTCCACCTCCTTCTACTGCTCACCTTTCTCCCTTCCCTGCTTCTCCCTCCACCTCTCCCACTCCTACTCCCCTGCTTCTCCTTCTCTACAGATCTCTAACTGTCCATCCTTCTGCTAAGAAGAGGTCCCTCTGGGGCCCAGTGTCCAGGCCGAGCACTACAAGATGGACATCTTGCCCTTCGGCAGGCAGGAGCCCAGCCTCCTGGCTGGAGTGTAGCATCTGCAGTGGGTTTGTTTCTGCTTACCAAAGGGCATCCGTAATTAGTGTGGGCAGTGATTAAGGAGCTGGAGATGTGTTTATGCTCCTCGCGGGCTGCAATGAAACACCCATAACATTTAATGTGGCGCAATGACATTTAAATGTCAATAAAAAAGTCCCCGTTCTGCTTCGCTGGCCCCTAGATCCTCAGATGAACATTGCTCCCTGCCTGCGTCGCCAACCCCACTAGGGGCTATTGGCATGTGGATGGCATGGCCGCAGTGACCGTGACAGCTTGGGTGGGCAGAGTCTGAACAGACTGAGGTGGCTACGAGAACATTCCAGGCATGGAGGACAGCAAGAAAAGAGGCCAGGCCGGGAACAGGACTGTGCAGGAGGTTGGCTGGGGCGTGTGTATGAAGGGCACTGGTGGGAGGCGCGATCAGAGGCAGCATTTGCCTTCTTCCCCTCTTTTCCCAGTCCCTTCAGGGCGTTGTCTGAAGCTCACTTGTGCACTGACTGTTTAGGTGCGAAGTCTCTGCCTCTGCGGTTGATCACCCACTGCTAGACTGGGATCTTCTTGAAGCTGAGGTCCATGTCTGATTCATCTCTCCACTCTCCGTGATGCTTAGGGCACACAGTGCGTGGCACACAGTAGATACACAAGAGTGGTCTATTCAGTTCATTGCAATACTTATTTATTGAGTTCCCACTGGGTAGGAGGCCTTAGCCTAGGAACTGAGGCTACAAAAATCATTAGGACTCAGACCTGGCCCCAAGGAGTGTATTATGTTTTCAAAGAGAAACACCAAAGGCAAATGCAAAGATGGATGGAAGCAAAGAGGAGAGACAGCTGGCCCAGCAAGGAGAACAGGGAGCGCTTCCTGGGGGAGCTCCAGTAAAGCTGAGACCCAAAGAACAAATATGCATTTGCAAGGTGGTAGGAGGCAGAGAGAATTCTAGGCAGAGGGCCCAGCATAAGTGTGTAGGCAGGGGTGAGCCTAGGAGGGTTCTGTGGCAAGGGATGACTGAGTGGACAGTGACAGGGACACAACAGCTTCATTGTAAAATCCGTGTGCAGGGACCACGTGACTTCCTGGGGCCTGCCACCAGCACACGAGCTCTGTGAGAGCAGGGACCTCATCTGTCTGGTTCACTAGAGTATTCCCAGTGTCAGGAAGAGCGCTGGACACATAACAGGAACTTGATACACATTCGTTAGATGAATAAATAAATGCTCTCCTCTCTGGTCTCCCTTTCCCTGTTCAGTTCCCCAACCCCTGTGGGTCCCTGCAAGTGCATTTATTTTGCAAAAGCCCCTCTCAGTGCTTAGCATCCTGTGGGAACCCCATTCCCTCATCCCCTGCATGCCATCTCCCAGCACCTGAGCTGCCGTGTCTGAGAACAACATGCTCCATTTTCTCAAAAAAGTCCTTTCAACAAGAGGCAAATTTGCATTTGAAGTTTCTGGAATTGTAGTACAGACAAATCTGTCTACCCAAGCCCAGGGCTCTAAGCTGCAGCTGGAGAATGAAACACAGCAAGTAGGACGTGTACCTAGAATGGGATTCATGCCCTAGAATAACATATGCGGCCGGATCTAGTCCTGTGGCTCCCCGCAGCCTCCAGCCCCGAGGCAGGTGTTCCTCTTCTCCTCCACTCTAGGAAGGGAGCCCACAGCCTGAGGCACCAAGTTTCTAGATGGTTGGTTTGGTATCTAGAGGCCTTTCTCACCCCCTCCACACCCCTCCACACCCAGATCTAGTTCCCTTCGTCATCTGCCCTTTCTGTCTTGGACACTGCTGGAGACTTGCTAGGAAAGCCTAAGAAATCAGAGCTCCCCCATCTTCCATCCACCAGTCTATCATTCACTCATCCCATTCCAGGTTAGAAGCTTCCCCTAGAGCACAGGTGACTGTCTCGCCTATTGATTTGCCAGGTGCTGCTCCTCTCCACCTTGTCTGGGACACAGTTCACACTGCCCAACCGTGCAGGCACAGCAATGAAAGGAGTGAGTCTAGTGATTGTTCTGACTTTGGATCAGTTGGTTGCTCAGTTTATTGGATTTAGATCCCAGTGGCTGCTATTGATGGGACTACATGGAGGGGTAGCCAGAGCCTGCTGGACACAGGCTCATGATCCTACATTCAATTTTTATAGCCCTGATATCAGCTGCCCATGTACAGGGCTTTCTAGCCTGTTCTTCCTCCAACATCTCACACTCTGGCCTGAGATTTCTAAGGCAAGGAGATCTGCACTAAATATTTGGCAGAAGTCATGCAGTAAGAGTTTTTCTTCGTCTCCCTCTTTCCTATATCTTACTTGTAAAGGAATATGAAGGCATACCCACATGGTTTAGAAGGGGTTTTATGATTTTGGACATATTCAGGGAGATTCCCATCCCAACACATCCCTGCCCCCAAACCCTACTCTTATACCCACACACACAGCGTCACGCTCTATCCTCCTGCCTCCATTGCCATGAACCATCAAGGAGTGGATACACAATAAAGGTCTGCTGAATCATTGACAGCAGTCATCATCAGAATGAGGAGCCCACACCCTAGGGGTACACAAAATCACATCACAGATGCAGGAGGAAACCATTGGGCCTTCCACTGAAAATTTTTATGTTATCATTTTAATTTTATAATTATGTATGTTTTATAATGTACACTGTATATTAGCACAGTAGCCGATGCTAATAATATATTAAAAAGTGTACTCATGTTCCGGGGGTGTTCAAAATAGCTCTGTATTCTTCTTATTATCCCACTCTTGCTCAGATGTCCTTAAAATGTCCCCAAGGGTCCTGGAGGGTAAATTGGAGACACCAACACTTATTTGAACAGCATCTTTCCTATAATACCTCATTTGGTCTTTCCAGTGATAGAAGATGTTGGTAGCAGGAGAAAGCATGGTGAGGTGGCGCTGACCATGGTCCTGAATCAGCATTGCCTCTAGGATGAATTGCTGGGTGCACAGATAAAAATTCAGATTCCTGGATTCTCCCTGCCCTCCCAGACCTGTTGAGCCACACTCTCTTCGCAGATGTGGTCTGTGAAAGTGTCTCTTTAAAACACCTCAAATAATGGCCCAACCCCAGGCGTGGGCACCACACAACAAATGGTGTTGCTCCTCACCACAGGAGCCAGGTGACTTGTCCAGCCTCACCCAGAAGCCTGCAGGGGATTTGTCATTATGTTTTATTTTTATGAGACTTTTTTTCCTGTTTACACTCTTGCAGAACAAACAGACAATTTATATTGCTGATGACTCATCCCTTTGAAAAATCTATCAGGTTTCATTCATTCATTCAATAAATGTTTTTACCAGTTACACTTATTATCATTTTATTTTCATTTGAAAGATACAGAAACTGAGGCCCAGAGAGACTGAGAGCTTGTAAGAAATAGATTCAGAAACTCAACTCAAGTTACCTGGCTCCAAATCCTGTGTCCTTTTAATTTTACTTCAAGACATTTTAATGAAATGGCCATGAGACCAGAGCTCTGTGTATGGAGTGTATTGTGCCCCTTGGCCCTTTTTCCTCTCCCCTTCTTGTCCCCCACCCCCAAGTGCATGCTGCAGAGGAAATTAACATTCAGGGCACGTTCTGCTCCCTTCTGATTCCCACAGAGAGAACACAGCCACTGCCTGCCAATTAGTGACATTCGGATCTTTATTAAAGATGGGGACAGCATGTTCCAGTTATGCAAACACCCCTGTCTCAAAGCAGCCATGGGCCAGCGCGCCAGCCCCTCCTCTCCCCAGAGAGCCACCATGGAGGTGACTTGGCACCCCCCCCCCCCCCCACCGCCGTGCTGCTTTAGTCAATGGTTGAATCAATAACTATTTGTTAAGCCTTGTCCAAGGTGCTGCAGGAAGCACAGACACACACTATGTCTGCCAAAGGAACCTGGAGCCCAGTGGAGAGTGTCGCCAGGGAGAGGAAAGAACTCACAAATGTCCTTTGCTCTTTTTGAAACACTCATAGTTTCTATTTATCACTTCCCCCTGAAAAATAGGTAAGAAAAGGAATTAATATTTGATAAGTACCTACTGTGTGCCAGACAGTGAGGTATTTCGTACACATGATCTCATTCAAATCCATTAATTTTACGTGGGAAGAAATGTGCTATTTGTTTCAAAGCGTGTGTTTTAAGTAGGGAAAACTAGGATTTCAATCCTGGCCCTGCCACTTTCTGCCTGTGGTACCTTGTGACCTCAAATTCTTCATCCATAAAATGGGAGGAAATAATATCTGTCTCCTAGGATTGTGGACAGGAGTAGTTAGACAATGTATTTATGTCCAAGTGCCTCATCTCCACATGACATAGCAAAGTGTTAAGATGCCTAATTTGTAAGAAAATGAGACAGATGCAAGATATATGTCAGCAACAACATGGAAATAATGTATGTATAATGATAAAGACTGAAAGAAGACAGTTATGGGAAGAAACTTGTCCTGTTTTCATTCCTGAGCTATCTGTACTATTACGTATTTTCATTTATGCTTCTAAAGGAAAAGGGATTGGCTTAAACTGATTCTTTGAGAGATTCAGTGAATGGACTAAGGTCACACAAAGACTGCAGTGTCCAAGACAGGGCTCAGAACCGTCTGTCTTCAATACCCATGCTCTCCCCATACACTATGCTGCCTCATCCCTCTCAGGAAACAGATTTGCAATGATTAAGAGACCTCATAGTCTACATTAATAATTGACCCAGTGTTGGTTTCTCTCTTAGAGACTAGACCAGTGAGGAAGGCTTGTATCAAAGCAAAAAACAAGGCAGAGTGGAGAGAGGATGGAGGTTAAATGGGTCCCTGGTTGTCAGAGGCAATGCTGTTAACAAGAGTGGAGCACCATGAAATTAATGACCTACCCAAAGCACCTGAGAAATTGAACGGGTTATTAAAATGCAAAATCATAAACCAGGAGAAAGAGGAAAACAACACGAAGAATCAAGGAGAAGGAATCTGTGGCATGGAGTATGCAGAACAAAAAGTCTGTGGCAACCAACCGGATATTCAGAAAACGAAATTGGTTTAGGATTCGGGGACTCATTTCCCTTCCCACATTGCATCCCCTTCAGAGTTCTCAAAGGCTGGCGTACTCCCCCTCAGCCTCCGCTGCTGGATCAGTATGGTTTTTAGACCCCACACTGTTGAGTGACCCTCCCCAGAATGGGCTCCAGTGTATCCCTTCCCTCTCAAGGTAGAAAGCACACAATGGCTGCGGTCCTGGCACCCTTCCCCCAACAGTCATGGCCTCCAGGGGACTGAGGAGACCTCAGAAAGAAAGACAGATGTGGAGAGCTCTTTAGCAGCAACCTGCAACATTCTCTTACTTTCCTGAAACAGGGAGAACAAAGCGACTTCCTAAGCTCTCTCTAAGGAACCTGTTCTGACCCAGCTTGATTGAACTCCCAGAAATCTGCCCCCAGCACATCAGGAGAGAGCCTTTCACTAGCTTTTCTAGAACGAGAACTCTTTGACACTTTTGGTTGACATTGTGGGACCCTCCCATACCTCGCTTTGGAAAGCCTCAGGCTGTCTTTTCCACACCAGAGGGGCAGTCCAGGTTCGTATCATGGTTATTTGAATAAGCTCTCCAATACCTCTGAGCCTCAGTTTCCTCATCTGTCAAATAAAGATAATAATAGTACTTAACTCGTCAGGTTGTTGTGCATAATGAGATAAAAGCCAGGAAAAGAGATGGAATGGTGCCTCGCAGTTAGAGAGCACTAGATCAGAGTTAGCTTTGTTAGGGTTATTTTAATCCAGACAGAGAAGCAGTCCTCAGTGAATTTACACTCCAGCAGAGTCATCAAAATTAGGGTGAGAGGAAAGAAATTGGCATGAAGAGAGGCTAAGAATGAGCTGCAGTAACAGCAAAACTTGTGGGCATTTGATATCTGACATTGGAGTGGCTCTCTCCAAAGGGAGCTACTGTCGTGGGTGGGGACAGGAGGGGTCCAAGGTCTGCATATTGGCAGCGCTTCTGATTCCCCTCTGATGTGCGTGGTGGAGTGCAGGGTCCGATCACCCAGTGTGGCTGTCAGCTCTCCCACTAACTGGCTGAGTGATACCCAAAAAGTCACTTCATCTCTCTGAACCTTTATTTTCTATAAAATAAAGAAGAAATATATCCCAGTATAAGATCGTTCGAAAACTGAAGGAGATGTATTCCTTACACACATGCCTGGCATATACTGGGTACCTGATAAATGATAGCTGCTATAGTCTTCTTATCATTGTTTTTGTCAATTACTAACTTAATTATTACTGGTATTCAAACCATGAACCGTCTGGAAGAAGGAGAAACTCATCTCCTTTTCTTTCTATGCTTTTCCCCTTGGAAAAGAGAAAGTATGTTCTCTCTTCTCTCTCTCTCCCTCTCTCCCTCCCTCCCTCCCTCCCTCATTCTCACTCTCCCCCTGGCTCTCATTCTCTCTCTCCCTGTTTGAGTGCCCTGGTAGGTTCCTGAGAGAGCTGGAAGCTGAAAATGTAAACTGCCAGATCTCATGCCTTGCTCTTATCCCTCTCTCCAAAATCTTATCAAATATTAAAAGCTGTGAAATAGGAGGCAGGTTTTTAATCATTTTAATCACAGCATTCCTCAGCCTGCTCAAAAGGGCTCAACAGGATCGATTCAGAAGTGGTAATTACCCACGCGGTCCTGTGCCAGGCTCCAGGTCAGCACTGGAGTGCCAGCGCCAGATGGCAGGCATTGACGAGGGCTTCTCCCAGGTGGGGGCGCTGAACAGGAGATGCCTCCTGGGAGGAAATAAAGCTAAGTCAGCCCAGGTTAGGCATCAGGTTTTAAAATGCACACCAAAATCAATTGAAAATCAACTTACTTTTATTACATTCTCCTTAAGTGCCAGATGCTTTTAGCCTCATTTAACCCTCACAGCAACTCAGGGAGGTATTTATCATTATCCCAATTTATAAGTGAGGAAACTGAGGCTAAAAATGTTAAGTTGTGTCCCAAGACCCATCAGCAATTGTCACGACCAGGCTTTCCAGCTCTGAAGCCTGCACTGTGTCCTCTGTGCTTCCATTTCCCTCGGGCTCAGGGCCTGCTGCAAAGATGTCTGAGGGGCTGCAACCCTAGAAACCTTGCCTCCCTTCACCAGCCCCCACCGTCTATGCGGTCTGCTCACCTACCCCCACCCCCCAGAGTTATCTTGTGGCCTCTGGCTGGCTCTTGCTCTCCTCTGGCTACTGGAATTCATCCGTGCATTTCGGACCCTGAGTGAGCCTCGAACTGTTTCCAATGGCCTGTGCATCACATCCCAGCTGTCGCTCACCCCACCAGACTCATTTCTGAGCAGTCCCCCGACCCATTGACCTCCATGCTACGTACCCCGGGGAGACTTAGCTGCCTCCAGTTCTCAGACATCTTTCTCTCTTGGCTGTGCACATGCTTTCCCCTGCCTGAAACAACTCACTCTGTCTCACTCTCCAGGTCTCTGCTGGACCATCAGTGCTTCCTGGAAAGATTGCTGACTCCTCATTAGGTCTTCCCCACCCCCCACCCCCATTGATACTGCTATGGCTTTCCTCCTGTTACAGCAACCAGCCCTTCATTGGGATGGCTTGTTTGTGTTGCTGGGATTCCTTTGGCTGGCCACACTGGAAGAGGACAGAGGGCATGTCTGCCTGATTCACCGCAGCAGTCCAGGGCCAAGCCTGGTGCTCAGTGCAGAGCAGGCACTCGGTAGACACCAGCTGAGTGAGTTCTGTGAATAATGAGACTGTGCTTAAAGGTGGGCATTTCTGGAGGCTTAGGGAATAGGGCAGACTCTGCAAGCTCTGGGCCAGATGAGGCATGCATGTGAGCCAAGCTGGCTATTTGCATACAAAATATGGAAGAGTATTCTTCAACATCACAAGAAAATATGTTTTCCATCATTTTCGTTGAAAAATGCATTCCTCTTGATCTATCTTTCATTTCCTCACATTTAATAGAGATGTGAATACAGAGCACTATGTCTCTGCTATAAGACAAATAGCACCCCACACACAGTAATAAATGACGACCCAAGTCATCTGCTTGTCTCAAAGATGAAAGGAAGTGGTGGGGGCTGTAGTGAACGGAGGGCTCGGATCCGTCTGAAAGGACAGCTTCTTCTCACCCCCCGTCTGTCATTGCCC
Source organism: Equus quagga (assembly GCF_021613505.1). Taxonomy (NCBI): domain Eukaryota; kingdom Metazoa; phylum Chordata; class Mammalia; order Perissodactyla; family Equidae; genus Equus; species Equus quagga. Next base: position 52,752,478 of record NC_060273.1, on the reverse strand, counting down.
AAGGGAATGTGGCCAGAGCTCCTGACTTCAAAAGAAACTGGAAATAGACTGTATGCATAATGTCCCAATTTTTAAGAGTTGCCTCAATTAAACACACACGAACACACATGCGTGCACAAACAGAAGCAAAATAAACAAGCCAAATAAAACGCCTGCTGAGAGGTTTTGATTCTCAGATTGCTTCGCATACATTTTTTCTCCTGCGAAGAAAAAAGCTCCTTGCAGATGTACCTAAGTGGGACCCCTGACACCCAGAAGCCACCAAATGCCTATGGTTGTGTGCACCCAAAACAGTCCCTTCTTCTGCTCACAGAGCTGTCTTGAAGTGTCAGCAAAGCCCAACACCAAAGAAAAAATATTTATAACCCAACCAGGCAGCGCTTAAGAGATCAAGGCGTTCGCGGAGTGCTGAAATCACCCGCACATTGTTCCTGTTTCCTCTCTGCCAGAGGATCAAATGCTTCCAGTTTCAGTGATGAATCGCCTCTCAGTTTTCACCACAAATTGTACAATGTTATTGACTGGAACAGAAATATTCATTTCGAGGCTTTGCTTCTGGAACAAATGCAAGTCTTGGGAGGGGCTGATGATTGCCTGTGGCACATGTGTGCTGCACAGGGTTTTATGCTGGCAGATTCAGCCCAGCCCTGAGACTAAGTGAGACCACCCCAGACCCCTCCATTTACCAGCGGGACTCAGGGAAGCTCAAACAACTATCTAACAACGATCACTGCTGTGACTTGACTCATGGCTAGTATCTACTGAATGATTACTATACTCCAGGTATCATGCCAAACACATCACATGCACTATCTTATTGAAGCCGCATAACACCTTGTAATGTACTTGCAGAGGGAGAGGGCAAGACACCGTGGTGGCAGCTTGACTATTTTACACACAAAGTAAATGAGGCAGAGAGAGGTTAAGCCCAAGGTCACACAGCAGGTAAGCAGTAGAGCAGAGGCCAGCTCCATGTCCAGACCCCTGCATTGCTCTCTTACCCCAGCCCCCACACGGACCCACATCATCTTTTCCAAACTGGCTGGGAAGGAGCAATTTTTTGTAGAAACTCTAATTAGTACAGTGCTTCTGTGGATGGTCTCGGGCTGCTGCTGGTACTTTTATTTTGCTCCTAATGTGTTGCCGCTGCTTGTGAGTTGGGGAGGGAGATGCTGTGGAGGACTGTGGAGACCCACTCCAGCGGCTTTCGCATTTCTCCATTTCCTGTTGCACGTGCCTGGGCTTGCTCTCTGGGAATGTTCCAGGCAGGGCTTCTCCAGCTCAGATCCTCGGAGCTGTTCTCAGGATTTGTGAATTCTCAAGGGTAACTTCTTTCTTGAACTTAAAATTTGTCATTTAAATAATAATAATTTAAACCTCAATTTAATATTCTAGATCATCTGGTGTAACCACCTCGTAACAGTCTATGTGAGGAGTCCTGAAACTGCAGCTGTGGACCAAATCAACACCCAGCCTGTTTTTGTACGCCCTGCGAACTAAGGATGATTTTTAGTTTCAAATCATTGGGGGAAAACAAATCAAAAGAAGAAGAAGATTTCATGACACTGGAAAATTTTATGATATTCCAGGTTCAATGTCTATAACTAAGGTTTTATTGAAACACAGCATGTTATCTATAGCTGCCTTTGCAATAAGACAGCAGGATTGAGCAGTTGCCACAGTGACCATATGGCCCGGCACAGCAAAAATATTTACTATGTGGCCCTTGACAGGAAAAGTTCACTGACCCCTGATCTTTGCAATGTGATTTGAGAGTCCGTATTTACATTTGTTTCCCACTGAGTTGGACATCCTGTTTATTTTGTCTTTTTGTTTTTATTTTTATTGTCTTGAGCAAATAAAGGGAAAAAATAGAGAAGGACTTAGGTACCTGGAGCACCTGTATGTGAATGAATACAATGTTCTAGTAGTTTCCAGGAGCGAGGAGCCGTGAGAGACTGGCACCTTCAGAGCACCAGGTGGACAGGCAGGCCACAGGAAAATGTAAAAAAAGGTCAACTCCACACCAGTCACGCTGCAAGCTGCGATTCCCTTTCAACCAAACCACCTCACATTCGGCAAATGTTGCTAATTTGAAGTTTATTGGTTTTGCAGTCTTATTTGTGTTTAATTTGGAAATTTCTTTCCATTTTATAGCTCACTAAGAGCTATCAGCATAAGGACTTTATACCTAGCTTTATGCTTGTCTATTTAAGTAACATTATGATAAAAATAATTGAAGTCAACACTTTTTGAAATTTTTTTCCCCCTTAATAGGGCATATGGTAGTCAAGTTTAAGCAGGAAAAATGGATGCAAGAAATATCAGTTACATTATATCTTTAAATCAGTGTAATCTGCTCTAAGTCACCACCTGCCACCCTGGCAGAAAATTCAATCTCAGTTATTTTGGGAGGTCCCCACTCCAGTCTGAGGGAAGAGGGGAGTTTCAGAAAAGAACCCTAAGCTCAAGTTGGAGCCAGGTTCTCATGTTAGGGAGGTGACCACTTTTTAATATTGCATCCTTGTCGATACTGCGTTTGTGTGTGCTGATCCCCGCTGTCCATCCCTTAGGCTCTGCTGCTCAGAGTGGCTCAGAATTGCACCTCACTTAGTCATCCCACTTGCTTCCTCTATGACCACTCAGCCCACTTTCCCTTCATCCTCTTTCCTTCTGGACAAAGGGAGCACAGTTTTTCTCAGTAGGCTTTTAGAAATGTAACGCTAGCTTGACTGTCCTGTGTGGGGTTGGGAGGTGGCGTGGGAGAGGACCACTAACAATAGGTGGTCTTTCTTCTTAATAATTCACTTTATTACAACCGATATAGAAAACATCTTTTTCTTTTACTGAAAAGTTTTACCCAGGCACTGAAGATTAGAGTGTGAATGGAGCTCTTTTAATCATCTTCTGAGTTCCCCAATGTATCAGTTAGCTATTGCTGTGTAACAAATCACTCCAAATGTAATACTTTAAAACAATAAAAATTATTTATTTTGTTCACAAGTCTGCAATTTGTGCAGAGCTTGGCCAGGATGGCTTGTCTCTGTTCCAGGGGAGTCAGCTGGGATAATTCAACTGGGGCCTGAAAGGATTCACTTTCAAGATGGCTCACTCACATAGCTGGCAAATTGGTGCTGGCTGTCAGCTGGGAGCTACAGGCAGGGGCCTTGTTTCCTTTCTATATAAGCTTCTCTTAGGCTTCTCGTTTGGGCCTCACAGTAGATGGTGACTTCAGGACATCCAGACTGCTTAAATGGTAGCCAACGGCTTCAACAACAACTATTCCAGCAAGCAAGGTAGCAGCTGTATTGCCTTTTATGATCTAGCCTCAGAAGTCGCATAGTGTCACCTCCATCATACCCTGTTGGCTGGTATTGTAACAAAATCCCACTCAGTTTCACAGATGGGGCCATAGACTCTATCTCTCAATGGAGAAGTGGCAAGGTTCTAAAAGAGCATGTGGGATGGAAGCTATTGTTGCAAGCATCTTTGGAAAACACAGTCAGTCACACCCAAGGCTAGCAGAGGATTGACCTTCCACCCTGCCATCATTCCTCATTGTGTATTAGCTGCTTGGGCAAGTGACTTCAACTCTCTAAGCCCGTGTCTCCTCCACTAAAGTGAAGACAAATGAGCATTACCTCAGGGCAATGCTATGATCATTAAATGAGATAATATATAAAAAGTTAGCCTGGTGCCTGGCACACAGTTCACACATAACAAATGTTAGCTTCTTTCTCTCTTCCCCAACTTCATCTCAATCAACCTGTACAGACTCAAAATGGCATTCTTCTTGGCTACCCTCTTAGAAGCATTTTCACTCTGGAAATTATGTGTGTGTATTCATAGATTTACAGGTCACACAGAGATCATTACTCAAACATTGCTGGCTGATTGGCCTTTTCAAAGTAGACTCTTGTTTTCAAAGCTACTGCCTGTGAGCAGGAACCCAGCAGGGGTCCTTTTGCCAACACTCAGTCTATGGGTGGCAGGAATCCGGACCTCCCTCTGGTGGGGCTGATTGAAGGAAGGGCCGCCATATGTCTTTCCCAGAAGGGTGACTGACTCCCCGCTTCGATCCCAGTTCTCTTGAGATTTTCCTGAAAGCCCTTCCGGCTAGCCCAGTTGGGAGTGTTAGCACGTCAGATCCCATGCTTTGGTGAAAAATGTAAACACAGATCTGATTTTTCATTTTAAATGAAGCCAAGCATATTGCTCCCAGCAGATGCCGAGTGACTCAATCTGTCCTCTCGGTTTTGAAGGGAACTGAAGAACAACATGGTAAAATAAAGCAAACAGCACATTTATTGGTTGATAAAATGCTGTTTTAGTCTACCCTGGCATTATATGGTGATTGCTATGCAGCGAACATCTGTTATTAAATCCAGACTTCTGTTGCCTGGATACATTGAGTCAAAAGCTGGAGCCGATGAGAAATCCATTTATGTGTCTGTTGCATGTGAATGTCAGAGCTCATATGATGCTTTTGTCTTCATTCTAACTGAATATTTTAATATGGAATGTCTCACTTGTTAATTCTGACTCCAGGCCAATACTGTTTTCGTTTGATTAAAAAGGGTTAAAGAAACAGTGTTCCCTCAGGTGCTCTAAGTAATTTTGTTGATTAAGTTTTGGAGACGGCACGGTGAATTCAGAAAGAGTAGGACTTTAAAAAGAAAGTCATACCAAATGACCCAATAATTCAGATTCTAGGGACCTATCCCGAGGACATATCAGGGATGAGCACATGTGTTTGAGAACAAGGATGTTCAATGCCATGTTATTCATAACAGCAAAAAAAAGTTGAAAGTCACCTAAATGCATGTGTGTCCAGAGCTTCATTTTTATCGGCTGCCAATTCCATGTTATCCCGCATCACAACTTGTTTAATCAGTTCCCTCTTGATAGACTTTAAATTGTTTACGGTTTAACGCTATCCAAAAAAATGTTTCAGTAAACAACTCCGTACAGGTTTGATTACGTCTTTAGGGTAGATTGCTAGATGTGGAATTGTTTATTCACTCAGTCAGCAGTGTCTTGAGTGCCCACTGTGTGCTAGGCAGGCACTGCTGCACACACTGGGGGCCCAGTGGTGGACAAAGAGGTTCCCACCTTCATGGAGCCAACAGAGTGAAAAGGGAAGAAAGGAAACTAGAGGAACCTTGCAGACAGCAGTGCATGCTAAGGAGGGGGCTGAGAACAGTGGAAAAGCTAAACAAGGATCTCTGAGTGCCATAGTTCGGAGGACATTGAAAAAGTGACCCTGGGGCTAGCAGCGGTTACCTAAGACACGTGGTGCTGGGAAAAGTGGTACATTTACCCATTCACCAAATATCTATTGAATGCCTACCTTATGTGTCAGGCTGTGTTTCAGGCAATGAGGACCCAGCAATGAACATAACTGATAAGGTACCTTAAAGAAGAAGAAGATGGACAATAAACATACAAATACATTTCAAAAAGAGATCAATGCTATGGAGGAAATAAAGAGAGTTGGGGAGGGAGTCTACTAAATAGACTGGTCAAGGAGAATCTCTCTGAGGAGAGTATATTTGAACTAAAATATGAATACTGAGAATGAGATAGTTGTGAATAAACTGGGAGAGTGAGATTCCAGGCAGAAGGAAGAGCAAGAACAAACGCCCTGAGGTGGGAATAAGCTTGGTATGTTTGAGGAACAGAAAGAAAGCCATGAGTGGAGGCTTGTGAGGTAAGTTGAAAATGGCCAGAGTAAGTGTATCAGTCAGCAACTCTCACTGTAATGCTGTGTAACAAACCGCCCCAAAACTCAGCAGCACACAACACCTAGCTGAGACTAGAAAGCAGGTATGAATCTCTCCAAATTCTATTCTCTTTCCATCCATATTCACTACCTCCCTATGTACAACCTCCCTGCTCTGAAAACCACAGCAGTCTCAGAGGGGACTGAATACATAAGAATTAGTCCTACATCTAGATGTGGTGGCTCTCAAACCCCAATGAGCATGAGAAATACCTATTGAGCTGGTTAAGAATATAATATCTGAGGCCTCGCCCCCAAAGGCTCTGATTTACCAGGTCTGGGGAAGGCCCCAGGAATCTGCATCTTAAAAAATCACTCCAAGTGGGGCCGGCCCCATGGCTGAGTGGTTGAGTTCATGTGCTCAACTTCGGCGGCCCAGGGTTTCGCCAGTTTGGATCCTGGGCACAAACATGGCACCGCTCATCCAGCCATGCTGAGGCGGTGTCCCACACAGCACAACCAGAAGGATGTACAACTAGAATACACAACTATGTACTGGGGGGCTTTGGGGAGAAGAAGAAAAAAGGAAAAAGAAGATTGGCGACAGGTGTTAGCTCAGGGCCAATCTTTAAAAAGAAAAAATAATCACTCCAAGTAATTATGATGAAGGTGGTCCATGGACCACACTTGGAGAATTGATGGAAAACTTACCAAGGACAGCCCCAGGCAGGCCAGAAAAATGGCCCTGCCTGTTTACCTTCAGGGATAAGAAACTGGCCCCGACCGCCCCAGTTGCCAATGTTACGAAGTGCACTTGGGCATTTGTAGCAAGCACATCTCTTGGCTGGGATGCCATCTTGCTGGTGCAGCCGGGAAAATCATGAGTTAATGGCATCTGCTGGGTGTAACAAAGCTCCCCCAGGGCTCTCTGTTCCCCACTGAACTCTGCAGGATCCTCTGGCATTACAAAGTGAAGTCAGAGGTTCTTCAAACAGCCCTGAGAGGTTTCTTGGGATTCGAAGGCTCCTTATCCCCTGCTCAGGGCTGAATTTGGCTCCTTGCTTGGAGGCGGGAAGACCTGCCGGGCCAGGACTTAGAGCGGCTCATGGGGAATCAAAGCGGGTGCGCTCCGCCTTTCCCGAGTGGCCGCGTCTGCTCTGATCCCCGCCTGAGTGTGAGGAGGCATTCTGAAAGCTCATTAACGGCTCACGTGCTTTGCCCTGACTCCGCTCTTAAACGCCGTTCAGCCCTGGGATGAACAGCCTTAAACAGAAAAGAAAAAAAATAAAATGACAAGCTTCTTGCAAGTTCACAGATAGGCCTGGTGCTTCCTCTCGGGCCAGGGTTTAGCCTTCGCTGCTCTACATTTGATTTTCTGAGTCTTTAAGGAGAGACGGCTCTTGGTCTCCTGGCTGTTAATTGCTTAGGTGTGCTAACCTCCTCCCACTCCTCCATCACACTCACTCGTCCATGTCCCACTCTAAGAATGACAGAACTGCTCCCAGGGATCTGTGCTTTCTTAGAAACCCTGCTGGAAAGTTATTTCTTTAGTCTATGTGAACAGAAATACCATCTCTATAACGATGGGGTGGTAATAACTAATATTAATTGAGCATTTCCTGTGTGTACTTTGCATGCATTAGCCAACTTAGCTCTTATAACTTCATGAGGCAAGTAGTGTTATCACTCTTCTAGATGAAGCAATTGAGGTTCTTTTTTTTCACCCTCCCCTCGCCCTCTTCCCCTAGATGAAGCAACTGAGGTTCTGAGAAATCCTCTGTGCAGGGTCACACAGAGTTGAGGTCCAAATCGAAGTCCTTTGACCCCAGGAGCCAAACCCTCAGCCACCTCACCACCTCCCGCTTCATGCTGCGTTGAGCAGACCACCCGTGCGTGGCCGCGTTCAGGCTGGTTGCTGATGTAGACAGGCCTGGGCATAACCAGGGCATGGATACTCAGAACCACGTTGCCTAAGGAACAGTGGCAGGACTTAGGATGTTATCGCATGAAGACAAGTTAGTCTCCTGGCAGAGGTTGAGCAGGGGAAAAGAGGCACAAGACATGAGAACTAACTTCAAATACCTGAAGATCTATCAAGAGGCAAAAGGATTAGATGGCCTTGTATGAGCCCAAGGGTCACAAGGTCCAATGAGGTGATGTAATGCCAGCACATAAGGAAAAGCCTTCAAATACTCAGAAGTGTCCAAAAGAGGGTCAGGCTGCCTTGAGAAGTAGGAATCTCCCTGTCACAGGAGGCATACAAGCAGAGACTTGGCAACATCTCATTGGTCATGGTATAAAGGGGTCTCAAGTGTCAGACACAAATGACCCAAATAACTTTTAAGGCACTTTTGATCCTGAGTATATGTGATTCTGTTGTGATGCACTGGAGCCCCATCTGAACAGCACTTCATGCTGTCGTTAAAAGGCCTAGCACAGACACCTTCTTAATATGCCTCAAGGTAGGTGTTGTCACTCTCAGATGACGTCTTCTTGGCCTGGGATGCAAATTCTGTGGGATCACTTCCCAGCCAATCCCCATCAGGTGATCTGCCATGAATCACAGTTTATTGGAACTAGATGGGACCACAAAGCTAAATGATACAGATGAAGAAACTGAGGCCTGGGGACAGTAGCTAACCTGTCCCAGGTCACAGAGCTGGCGAGTGGTCCAGCTGGGTCAGACTCAGGGCTCCCTAACGAGCCCACACTCCCCACAGTTCACACCTGCTAGTTCACTCCCACTCCACACAGCCTCATGAAGTGTCAGAGCGTGAAGGATCCTTGGCAATCTTCTCATCCAGCGAAGGCGAGTAGGATTCACTTCCTGTACCAACTTTTAATTCATTGGTCATGGTTTCTTGAAAAGCTGTTTCAAAAGGATTCTGGGGCCACATCTGGGTTCAGTGGAAATGAGATCTGTGAATCATTTATGATGGCTGCCTTGGGCACACTTGGGGAAGTAACAACCTGCATGCCAAGGTTTTGGTATCCTTGAGCTAGTCCATCTCGGTGACTTTCAGGATATGCAAACTGAGCTCTCTAGAAGTGACATGAATATTGCAGAAGAGATTATGAGGTGAGATAACGCCTTAGCCACCTCTTTCATGAAAATGACTCAAGGATCCTGGTATGATGATTAAACCCAACTATGGAATGAAAAAGCTGCACAGTTGCCTTAAGCCCCAACAACAGATGATAGATGATATGTGGATGGTCTGAATCACAACTTCTAGTTCATCCTCACTAAGGTGCTTTGCCCTGGGTGACAGGTGGCTCCACCCCTTACGTGTTGGTTGGTTGTGAGCAGGTGTTTCTCCAAGATGTTTTGCTAGTTGGTAAAATGAGGGTAAGTTCTCCCTCATAGGGTTGCCATGAGGAACAGAGAAAATATAAGTACTTAGCACAACCTAACACTTCAAAGTTGCTCAGTGAATGGTAGTAAGTACTAGCATTATAATACTGCAGCTACCCTCCTCTCTGCTCTGTGTTAGCGTTTTTCCAGGCTGTTACAGGGTCAGCAGCAATGGCCACTCAGAAACAGATTGCCAGGGACACATAGGTCACCGACTCCAGATTGTTGGTCTGGGGCAGGTTTTTGGAATCCTTTGTTCCCAAAGAGATCCTGGAACCAACTTTCCAGCTGACCGAGAAGGGGAAGCCAGGAGGGAAGGCCAGAGAAGCTAAGGGTAGCCCTCTTACCTCCTTAACACCCTTCACTCTCTAGCCCTCCTTCACAGGGGTTCTCAAAGTCCACAGCCACAGTCCTAAAAATTGGGGAAGAACTGGAGACTGAAGGTGAAGTTTACCGAGAACTTGATGTTGATGGATTGCGCATTCTCTCCCAGGCCTGCTATGCCCAAATTTATCAAAGTGCAAAGCGTTTTTTAAAGACCGTTTGATGAACTGATTAAATGTACTTGACAACAGAGCCAGCAGGCCGGTCAGGTCGTAAGTCCTCCTAGCCCCTGAGACCGTGCCTACGCGGACGGAAATGGAGGTTCTCAGAATCCGTGGGTGGAGGGATTTAATGGGGAAGGGGAAGGAAGGGAGCTAGGGTTTCCTGAGCACCTACTGCGTGTCACATGGTTTACATAACACTGGTTCATTTAATCCTCACAACCATGACACTAATAATACTTCCATTTTGCAGTAATAATTAGCAGTGAAATTTGCAATACTAACAGCTACCAGGTGCATTGGATACATGGTGAGTACAAATTGCAGCCCTCAAATTTAGGGGTGGAAGAAATGTCAACTTGTTTTTCTATCACTGAATTTCATCTCCCTTTGGAGTCCCCATCCCTTTGGCTAGCAGGACCTTAATCTCCGTCCTTTCAGTTTCTCTCCCAACTTCTTTCCCAGCAGCTGCATCTCAGCTTTGGGCAGGGGCTGAGGGGGAGGGAAGCAGGGGAGCTCATTTGGGATCAATGCATCAGCAGGGATTAAGGATACCCAGCTCTCAGTTGTCCTCATCTGTCTCAGAGAATGTGGAGACCTCCTCATTCCCATTCTCCTGGGCAGCCACCACTGCCTCCTCCCTGGCCCCCGCAAAGCCTCATCAGAGCTGCCTGCTCCCCAGGCCACCCCCAGATGGCTCGCAGGAGCTGTTTGCCACTCTGGGCAGCACTCCTGGGCATGGGCACCAGGGTGCTGTCTCAGCCCATCTTCCTGGACACGTCTCCTGCTCCCAGGCTATGCCATACACAGAGAAACCAGTGCACAGCCTGTTTTTCAGTTGTGTGCTCACCTCCAAACTAATTTGGGGGTTCTCTTTTTCTCTCCACCCTCTCAGTGACTGCCAGCATCTTTGTTCTCTTCTTCCTTCTCCTCCTTGCGCTGGTGGAGAAGCTTTATCTGGCCTGAGGGCAGACTAGCCTGCCTCTTCCTCTGTTCTTCAAAATCTATTGTTTGGTTCACAAAATGGTCTTCAGGGTTTAGGCTCTTGAGGCTCAATAAACCGAACGTCTTTCTCAGCTCTCCTGTCTCCTCTTCCCACCCCGGGGGCAATGAATGTCGCTGAGAGAAAACCCCGTAATGATGTCATGCAGTATTCATGAGCTCTTATCCCCCAGCAGCCCTGTGAGGTAAAACTAATTGTCTATATTTAACACTGAGGATATGGATGCTCAGAATGGACATTTGCCTCATCTGAGGTCGCCCAGGATTAAGTGGTGGCACTGGGAGGGGGCCAGAGCCCCCATCTGTCTGACTCCACTACCTGAAGATGGAATATGAGTTGGGCCCACTCAGTTGATGAGTAGAGGCTGCCTGAGGATTTGCTTGGAGAATTCTGAGGCTGCATCTGCACCTGCTGAGTAAAAAGTGTTGTGATCTACTAGTTATGTCTGCCACGGGCACCAGAGGGGAGAGCAGCCGCCCATGGGCCACCAGTGCTATGCCATAGACACAATGCTAAGCCCCAGACAGTGCTTCTTAGAAATTCTGATTCTCGTCTGTTGCCTCTATAAATTAATGAACACATGAACCAGTTCATTAATGCTGGGTTTAAAGAAGGGGTTGGCGGCAGGAAGTGAGAGAGGCTGCTCATGGCCCCAGTCACAGCAGCTTTGGGAGGCTAGGCTAGACGGTTAGAGAGAACGGCAGGGGACATTGGGACCTGAGCTTGAAAGAGCTTGGAACACCAAACTTGGAAGCTGTGAGTCACAAAAGGTTTGGCTCAGGGGAATAATGTAAGAAAAGCCACATTTAACACCAGGATCTGGTAGCAAAGAGTTGAGGAAACTGAAGGACCAACCTGAAGAGCTTTGCAATCAGTGCGAGGTGGGGGGGAGGTGCCCAGCCTGCAGGAGAGGAAGGTCGCAGTGACAAGGACGGGAAGACGTGGAGGGACAACTCACAGGGCTTGGCGGCTGGCAGAGGGCTCTTTTCCCTAGTGACTCACACGCTCCTTCCTGTCTAGCTGAATTTCAGTTTTATTTTCAGCTCAATCAGTGGTAATAGAGAAATCCAGGTGCTTTCTCTCCCTTGCTCCACGTCCTTCTCTGCGGTCTCACGGAGCCTGATGTTCCCCCCACTCCAGAGAGAAGAAATTGACAGCCCAGAGCAGAGCGGGCCTGGGCTTCGTGACCTTCATCAGGGTGGCCCCCATTTACTGAGCGCTCTCAGCGTCCAGCACGGGGTTGACCCTTCACAGGCATTGTCCCCTCTACCCTCCAACCGCCCTGTGAGATAGGAACTACTGGTGTCTATATTTTACAAGTGGAAAAACAGATTCAGAAAGACAAAGTAACTTGCCTAAGCTCACACTGATAATAAGTGGTAAATCCAGAAACAAAAGTCATTTTTTAATAAAGTCTGAGTTGAAAGCTTGCTCTCTAACTATACGCCTCTGGCCTAATTAAGCCATAAAATTTCACAAGTGGGAGTATCCTTAGAGAACATCTCATCCAATGACTCCCTTCCGTTCCAGCTAGGGAATCTGAGGCCCAGAGAGGGGACGTGTTTTGTCCAAGGTCACCAGTGATTTAGAAAATAAGCTGAGACTTGAACCCGACAGTAGGAGAAAGCGTGAGTCCACAGAACTTACTGTGTGTTGCTTGTCGACATCCTCTTGCACGTTCCCCCATCTTTCACCCCACTGAGTATTGACCAGGTGCATTCTGACATCCTGACACCTAGCTCCTCAACAAGGCCTTAACGAGGCTGAATTCATGACTTGTCTCCAGCCCCGCAGCCACCGTGACTCCCACCCCCTCGCTCAGAGACCTTCTGCTCCACCTGCAAGTCTCCCAGGCGTGCCATTTCTGCCCATTACCAGGCTCAGGATACTTGTGAGCATATCAGCCCTGCCTCTCATCCCCAATGCAGAGATGGTTCTGTTATTACTAGAGCCGTCCGTGCACCCAGTGGTATCTAGAATTTGGCTCATAATGGCATGGTGAATGGAGGAAATTAGAGCTGAATGCATTCACAGCACATATGCCTCCCAGGGTAGATGGAGTCATTCACTGGGTGGCCCGTGAGAGATGTTCACAGGGAACCCACTTGCAGGGCCACCTTCACACCTCTCAGGAGCAGAGCTGTCTGCCAGTCTAGCCATACTTCAGAGAGCTCTCCATCCCTAGACTCTGGCCCTCCTGAGCCCTGCCTGGGAGGAGCTGGTGTTTCTGCATGTCTCCTACAGCACCTCTCAACTACACGACCTTGACCCTGCCGTTGGGGAGGGCGGAGAGCACCGTGGTTAATTGCGCAGGCTTTGATGTCAAATGAATCTGCTTTCAAGTTCCAACTTACCCCCTCACTGCTGAGCAAGCTGGTCAACCTCTCTGAGTCTCAGTGTCCTCATCTGTAAAATGGAAATAGTTAATACCTATCCCATGGTGGGGTCATGTGAATTAAATGTGATCATGTATGTGAGTGGTGTGGTCCCTGGTGCATAGTGGGTGTTCAATAAGCGATAGTAATAATAGCAATAATGATATAATAAAGCTTTCTTCTTTGTAACCTTCACAGTGCCTTGCATATATAAGGTGCTGTAGTAAGATGTTGTGATTAAGATGGTGATGATGAGAATGATGATGGTGGAGTGGGGAGGAGGAGAAGAGGGGAGAATGTAAAAGCCCTAATGGGCTTAGAAATCACAGAACAGCAGTTTGTCACAATAGAAATGGAATGAACTTCGGAGCCAGACAGTTGTGCTTAAATTTATTACCCATCTGTGTGACCGGGGGAAGTTACTCCATCTCTCTTAGTCCGGGCCTCCATCCCTCATCTTCTGTCAGGCTGTTGGCAGGAGTAAATGAAGCCGTGCTCATAAAGTGCTTAGCGCAGTACCTGGCCTAGCAGACACTCAGTTTGTAGTAGGCGCTGCTGTTATTCTTGTCAGTATGTTCCAGGTCTCCCCAGCCCGGGGATCAGCACTCCCCTGAGAGCAGGGCTGCATACTGCTGTGTACGTGCTCCTTGAGGGCAGGGACAGACCATCCATGCATTTATCCAATGGCTGTTCGTTGCCTGCCACGTGCTCAGCTCTGGCCACACACTGGGGAACCGAACAGACGGAATCTTTGCCCTCGTGGAGCTCACGGTCCAGTGGGGAAGACAGACGGGTGACAAGTTTGTAATTACAAGTGGAGATGAATGCTCTGAAGAAAACCAGCAAGTCGCCTGATAGGGAATAGTGTGGGGTGGGGCACGGGTATTAGTTTCCTATGGCTGCTGTAACAAATTATCACTGATTTAGTAGCTTAAAACAACACATTTATTATTTTACAGTTCTGGAGGTTAGAAATCAGAAGTGAGTCTTAGGGGCTAAAGTCACAGTGTTGTAGGGTTGCGCTCCTTCTGGAGGCTCCGGGGAGAACGTGTTTCCTGGCCTTTTCCAGCCTCTGGGTGCCGCCTGCATTCCTTGTCCCGTGGCTCCTTCCTCCGTCCTCCAAGTGCATCACTCCAACCTCTGCTTCTGTCACCACATCGCCTTTCTCTGACTCTCATCCTCTTGCCTCTGAGAAGGATCATTGATTACGCTGGGCCCACCCGGATAATTCCAGATAACCTCCCCATCTCAAAATCCTTAATCATATTTGCAAAGTCCCTTTTACCAGGTAAGGTAACAGATTGACAGGTTCCAGAGACTAGGACGTGGACATCTGTAGGGGGCCATTATTCAGCCCAGCACAGGGGAAATCTACCTTAGATGAGCATCGTTCTTACCATCACCAAGCTCAGTGCTTTGTACAGCAGAGGCCATGAATGAATGAATGAATGAACAAACGAATGAACAGCAAAGAAAGAGAGAGCGAGGGAGACAAGGCCAGCCTGCCCTAAGCAGTCCAGACTTGAACTGGGCTCTCAATGTTCCCCTGAGAACCTGTTACTTTGCTCATTGATAAGCCCTCAGTCATCAAAGGTTAGATCCACTGGAAAGTTAACCCCTTCAGGTTCATAATGTAAAAAACTCGGTGCCCTGGAGCCAAAAGTCAAGGAGGGACCTAAGAAACCAACCAGGTGCTGAGACCCCACGCAGGGTGCTTTATCTAATCCACAGTCCTCTGTTCCAACAGCCATTGTTGTCTCCATTCCTCAGATGAAGGGCTGAGGCACAGAGAGGTGCAGTCACTCACCTGAGGCCACACAGCTAGTGAGTGCAGATCCTCTGAGACAACAACAGCTGCCTGGCTGCGGGGCCAGCCCTCTTATTTCCATCCCACGCATTTAATAAACCTGCTCCTGGGGCTGCCCAGCTTTATCCTCAAGGGAAGTCCCTATTTCCCTGCTGGATTTTATGTATGATTTGTAGTCTTGCAAGATTTAAAAAAACAAATATCAGCTTGTGGTCATGCCTGTCACTCCCTTGTGCCTGTGGGGATGCCCTGTCATTGTTTAACAAAGTGGAGTCAGGGGAAAGGCCACCTGAGAGCAGAGCCAAGGGAGAGCCCCGCCCCCCACACCTCCTCCCCAAATCCTCCGGCTCCTGGAGTGCAGCTGCAAGACATCGCCAAGGGAGCGCGGTAGCTGTGCAGAGCAAACCATACCTGTTCTAAGTCTTCACTTCCCTAGGCTGTTTCCTGTGCCTCTGTCTGCCTGCGAAAGGCCACAGGTGAGGGCCAAGGTCAGCCCAAAGGGAGAAGGATGTAAAGTGCAGAGGCTCAGCATCCAGGCCCGGGAGGTGGGCAGGCCAGGGCTCAGCACCCTGTTCTGTCTCTGCCGATGGCCTGGGGCACGTCACTTCTCCTCTCTGACCCTCAGGTTCCTCATCCGATAAGATGAGTATAATGGTGGTGTCTACCTCTTCAGGCCTACAACATCCTACAGCAGACAAAATGAGATAATACCTTCATATTAGCATCGGCACAGTTCCCAACACCTGAAAGGCACCAAATAAGTATATTTGTTATGACCTAATTTAATTAAGTATTCAGAGTCTCAAGTTAATTAACTTTCATACTTAGTGAGGCCCTATGCTGTGCCAGGCACTCTGAGGCGCTGGGAGTTCAGCAGGGAATCAGACAATATCGCTGTCCTCCTGGAGCTCACATTCTAGTGTGGCAGAGAGACCAAGACACAGATAAACATAAGTTCAGACATATAAGTGCTCTGAAGGAAAATGAAACAGAGTTAGGGTGGATCGTGCCTGGGGACTGGGGGTAGGTTTATTTTAGAAGAGGTGTCCAGGGAAGGCCCCTCGGAGGAGGTGACGTGGGAGCACAGACCCAAATGAGAGGAGCGTGTGTAGGTGCTGGATGACTGGACATACATTGTTCTCTTTTGTGGGCTAACTCTAGCCTGGGAGCCCACTGGCCTCCAGATCAGTCCTGAAGTCTGGCCCAGAGTGTCAGGCTTTGCAGTCACAACTGAGGGTCCAAATCTGAGCTCTGCCACTCTCGAGATGCATGGCTTTGAGAAGGTGCCCTTGCCTCTCTGAGTGTCTCTTTCCTCCTCTGCAACTTGGGGGTGGGGATGGCGATGGCCCAGAACTCCCAGGAATGGCTTGGGGATTAGAAGAGATGCCACGTGAGGCATGAGCAGAGTAGCTGGCACAGAGCACATACTCTATAACTGGCAAGTACTGATACTCATTTTATTAGATGCAGTTTGGCAACTTGGAGCAAGTAGGGATGCTCTTGAATGTGAAGAGGAAGCAGCTGGAAACTTTCACACTTCCCTGGGCTGCCTGAGAGAGACCAGGGGAACTCTTATCCCAGAGCATCCTGGTACCTGGTTTGGGCCCAGGCCACTCCTAGCCATGCCTTCATCAACCACGGTGATAGCTGCCAGGCAGAGCTCCTCAGCAGGAAGTCTTGGGGACCAGGGAGCCACATCCTGCTCATCAAACCCGAGGGCCAGGAGGCAGGCAAAGGGAGTGTGGCAAGCACGTCTGCAGCCGGAAATAAGATCCGACAAGGAAGTGGTTGACTGGCTGAAATGTTCCCATCCAATTGGCAGTGGCCTAGTGGCTAAGCTCTGGTTTATGGTTTAGTGATGGTCAGTGTTGGGGGGTCACTGGGTCAGAAGATGATGGGAGAGATGGGGGAGGTTCCAGTGTCACACTGAACTGCCTGTGCCTCCACCTGCCACCACCTACATCACCAACCCAACCCGGAAAGATTCACTATTATGCTGACCATTCCTGAGACCATCTCTGCTTTAAATAATTGGGTCCCCTGCTGGACTGTATTAGTCAAAACAGTAAAAATGCTCTAATGAACAGCTCCAAAGTTTCAGTGACTGAAGATAGTAATAGTTTATTTGTCGCCAGTGCAGCTTGGAGTGGACAGGGGCGTCTGCCCCTTTGCTCCATGCAGGCCTTCTATCTTGCGGCTCCTCCTTCTTCTGTGTCCTCGAAGTCCTCTCCCGTTTGCTGCTGGATGGGAAAAGAAGACCTCGACTGAGCCTGAGATTTGTATGGGACGGGCTTGGAAGTGGGTGCACCCACCCTGGAAATAGAAGACAACATGGATGCAGAGGAGCTTTACCAGCTGTGTCATGCTGACCTCCGCATCCATGGAATGTGTGCTAAACTGTCACCTCTTAGGAAGACTTCTCTGCCCCTCTACCTTCCCAAGATAACCAGAGGTGCGTGTGTGTGTGCGCGCGTGTGTGGGCTAACCTCTAGCATAGCACATATCACGGGGAGTAATAATTGCCTGACTCTGTGTCCTTCTTCCCGTTAAAGTCTGAGCCATGTGGAGGCAGGAGCTGTGGGCTGTGTTCCCAGGATCTGGACTGTTCTGGATGCTCCATTGAGTTTGTTGAAGCGGAAATGGGAAAGAAAAGAGGAGATAGAATTAACGCTTTTTGAGGTCTCTCAATTTTTTTTTGATTGTGGTAAAATATACATAACATAAAATTTACCATCTTAACCATTTTTAAGTATACTTTTCAGTGCCACTAAATACATTCACGTTGTTGGGCAACCATCCCCACCATCCATCTCCAGAACGTTTTTCATCTTGCAAAACTCAAACTGAAACCCGTTAAGCAAGAACTCCACACTCTGCTCTCCACCCAGCTCCAGGAAATTATCCTTCTACTTTCTCTCTCCATGAATTTCGCTGATTTTAGAGACCTCATCTAAGTGGAATCACACAATGTTTGTCTTTTTGTGACTGGCTTACTCACTCAGCATAATGTTAACGTGATTCATCCGTGTTGTAGCATGGGTCAGAATTTCCCTCTGTTTTAGGGCTAAATATATTCCATTGTATGTATATATCACATTTTGTTTACCGGTTCGTCTGTGGATGGACGCTTGGGTTGCTTCCACCTTTTGGCCATTGTAAATAATGCTGCTATGAACATGGGTGTACAAATCTCTGTTTGAGTCCCTGTGTTTAATTCTTTGGGGTAGATACCCAGAAGTGGAATTGCTGGATCATATGGTAGTTCTATTTTTAGTTTTTTGAGGAACCTCCGTTCTGTTCTCCGTAGCAGCTGCACCATTTTACATTCCCACCACCAGTGCACAAGGGTTCCAGTTTCTCCACGTCTGCGCCAACGCTAGTTATTTTCTAGTTTTTGACAACAACCATCTAAATGGATGTGAGGTGGTATCTCACTGTGGTTTTGATGTGCATTTCCCTAATGATTAGTGATGCTGAGCATCTTGACATGTGCTTATTGGCCACCTGTATATCTTGTTTGGAGAAATGCCTCTTAAGTCCCCCCACTTCTTCATAATATTATTCCTAATCCTTGTAACAGCCCCGTGAAGTGGGCATTATTATAATCATTTTATATTTAAACAAACGAAGCCCTAAAAAACCTAAATGACTTATCCAAGGTCATGTATGACCTAGAAGGTGACAGAGCTTGTATTTAAGCATCAGTATTCCTCTTTCCACACACTAAGCACGTTCCATTAAGCCGACTATTACACACCATAATATCATGTTGCTTTACTTCCCTGCTCCCCTCTCTGTCCCACCCGCATGTAGACTGTGAGTGCCTGGAGATCAGGGACCGTCTCTGACACATGGCTGGCACAGGTAAGGATCTATGAAGTGTTGAACGAGTGGATGCAGGCCTATGGCCCCACCCGACAGCGTGGCACAGCGTGACTTGGGATGCAAGTCAGCCGCTCCAAACCAAGGTTTCCTCATTGACAAAGTGGGGATAGAATTCCATCCTCAGTGGCCTATTTGGAAGATTTGAACTTTGTACTCTGCACAGTACTGAGCATGATGGCTGGTGTGTCCCAGGTGCTGAGTAAATGGTAGAAATCATTAACACCGCTCTGCTGTGAGGGCTGGGCAAACACAAGAGGCGCCTAGCACATAATTCCAGCCTTCTCCCTGCCTTCCTCCCAGTTGGGGAGATAAAATAGCTCAGTTACAACTAAAGGAGGGAATCGAAGCCAGCACAGACTACAACTGTGCTCGAATACGTGTAGATTATCTCAGGACCAATTCAAGAGGATCTGGGCACACTGGTCGCCTCAGAGGAGGGGAGCCAGAAGTCAGGGAGGGTAAGGAAATTGGCTGATTTACTTCCAGGGGCTTAATTTTTATACGCTTTGGACAGTTGGGATTTACCATGCATATGCTATATACTACCTTTCGGAAGACAGTGTGTACACCAGGATAGTGTGGGCAAGGGGCCCAGTCCACAGGAGGGTAGGAGCAGAAGGGACCCATGAGAGCAGAGAGGGACTTTTGTGAGTCCATCTGGCTTCTACCCGCCACCCCCCTGTGTCCAGAAGCCCCACACATCCCAGGGTGATGCAGAACCCCTCACAGGAATTTACCTCTCCAGCTCCCAGAAATGTTTACCGGAAAGAACCTGCCATTTGCTTCCTGTGTCTCCAGGACCTAATGGAGTTATCATGAAGAGGGGAGCTTTTTTAATTTACTCTTGGAGGGGTGTGTGGAGGCCTGGTAACACCGCCTTCCATCTCGGTGACAACAAACTCATTCTTCACTATAATTAAAATGTCACTTTGATAAATAATTCCGTCAGCCCCCTTCCAACTATGAATAGCTTCCTGCTATAATTGTTCACATTCTGCTGAATTAGAAGTGTTCAAGGAAGAATTTAAGAAGTATTTAGGCAACAAAGATAAATCGGGTGCGTTTTCCACCCTCCCACAATCCCTCATTAAGCAAGACATCATCCCCTGCTGGGGGGTCCCTCTTCCTGGCGCTCTCAGTCACTGTCTTCCAGAGTGGAAGGAGACGAAAGGGTTGTGGCAGCAGCATGGGCCTCTAGAGGGCTGGAGTTTGGGAACGTGTGTGGGGGCCGTCCCTTCCCAGCCATTACTGTAGAAAAAGGAGAGGAGGCTGGAGATGGTGAGACGAACATGGGCTCCAGCTTCATCAGGGATGTTCGCTCACACAAGTCAATTAACCTTTCTGGACCTCTGTGGTATAAGAAAATACAAGATTACTCTTGAGAGATTGAGTCAAGATAGAATTCTCGCTCAATGAGGAATCATTTGACATCGTTTGAGGAGCTCGCCATTTCATAGACAAAGGATCCAAGACTCCAAAAGGGTGACTTCCCCTTCATGACACAGCTAGAAAGGACACATGACACATTTGGTCTTGATCTTTGCACCAAGATCTTTGAATACTCAACAATACCCAACATAGTATGAAGCATATAGTAGGAACTCCGCGAACGTTCCTGTCTGTCCTTGCTTTTGTTGGTGCCTCCTCTTTCATAATAAATCACAGGCATTGGGATTATATAGGATACACAGAGCCATCCACAGTGTGCTGGACACCTGGGGAAGCATCCTGGATCAGCTCTTGCCTTGGGTAGAAAGAGATGGCTTTTGGCTCTTCCCCCTCCAAGAGAGGGGTCCAGCTAGATGGTTAAGAGAACAGCACTTTGAAGTCAGAATGCCAGGGTTCAAAGACAGCCTCCTCTACTGTGGGGCTGGGTGTGCTGTAGACTCTCTCTAACTGCAGTTTCCTTCTATAAATTGGAAATAACAGTAGTCTCCTCAGTGAGTTATGAAAAGCAATGCCAGACACGGTGTTCACATGTGGTAAATGTTAGCCATTGTCCACCTAGGGTTTCTCATGAGAGTGTAGCAGGTACCCCTTGACCACGTGGTTTTAAGTGCTATGTGTACAGCTGGATGGGCGGGAACATGAGGTCTTTGCAACAGAGTCACCCTTTCTTCAGACAGGTCTCCTAGTCTATCTCCCTTGCAGCACGTGTAAAAGTCCTCTTCAAGGCCACCAAAATCCTGCCAAGCAGCTCTGCAGGCCTGGCTCTTTCCAAGAGTCCTGAGTGACAGGTGTTCATTGGTTGTGGTGGGGCTTGGCTGGGCTGGGGATAGGAGGGGTGAGGGGTGGCGGCAAGGATGGAGATGGAGTGTAGGAGGGGAGCAGCCAAAGGGGAGGCAATGATGCCACCGTCTTATGTCTGCTCTGAAGCAGAGCCAACAAGGATGGCCCCTCGGAGCAGGGAGCTGTGGCTGAGAGGACCGTGCAATTTCATCAGTAGGGGAATCGGTAAAAATAACACATGCAAGTGCGACTGGCTGAAGAAGCAGAGAACCCAGCATGCTGGACCCAGACTCCACCCTGAGCCATTTCAGAAGCTGAGCTCTCCCCCCAGGGAAAGCTCGAGACCTCCTGAGAAGGGGGCATTGTGTGTGCACTCAGCACTTTGCCTGGAAGGGCTCCGATAGGGGCTCCAAGACTATGGAAGGGAGGCTCCTGCATCTCCCCCTGCCGGCCCTCAGGGCTGATTCCCCACCCCTCTCTGGAACTGACTGTCTGGGGTGTGATCTGTGAGGGGCTTGAGTGCCCAGGCTTTGGGATGTTGAGAGAGGGGCAGAGGAGAAGGAACCAGCACCTATTAAGCACCTGTGTTAGCTCAGTCCATCTTCAGGAGAACTCTGCAGGATAAGTATTTTTATCTCATTTTACAGAAGGGGAAGCTGAGACTTAGAGTCCAAAGATAATTTTGCCAAGGGCAAACTCTTAGCAAATGGCTGGTTATGAACCCAGGACTTTGATTCCCAAGAGCCAGACTCTTTACAGCCAATTCATCGCCCCTTTACACTGTACAAGTTTGCATCATAGGAGTAGACAACACAGGTGACGTGACGTTGTCTGTCTCAGGCTTAAGGAAGGAGTGGGGGAGGGGAGGCGTGTGGGGATGAGTGGGCTTCATCCGAGCTCGTTCCAGACCTGCCCAGACAACAGGGCTGCCAGCGGGGCTGATACCAAGCTACTCGAGGTTCCTTCTCAGTGTTAAGATGCAGGGACCCAAAAAGTTATTCTGAAGCTTCAAGGCTTTTAAACACGGCTTTGAAAGCAGAGAAAGGAAGCAAGAGGCAAAGAGTTTGTTTATTCTTTTGTACACAAGAAAGAGCCAGTAATCCAAACAAGGTGTTCTAGAAAATGAGAATCCCCTAGCCCCCCACCCCCACACAGGCAGGCTCATCTGTTCATTTGTAAGTTAGCACATTGCTCTGCAAATACTGGCGCCCTGTGCCACGCCCACCCATCGAACCCACGGTGCTGGCTGTGAGGCCACAGCTGCCACGTGGAGATCCTGTCACCATTTGCAGCTGCCTCTTGAACCAAGAGCTGGGGGAGAAAGCCCTTGCTTAGAGATCCATGCCAACCAAGGTGTCACTGAGAGACTCTGAGGTGTGTTCCGGAGGTCTGCGAGCAGGATGGTATCTGGGAACCAGGGAGAAGAGAAATAGCATCGCAGAAAAAACACCATCAGAAGCAGCATAGAACAGTGGAGAGAGCACTGGACTAGGAGCCAGTACTGCCAGCTCTGACAGTCCCTGGATTCGCAACCCCAGGCAAGTGCCTTCCTTCCTCCCTCTGGGCCTCAGCCACCTGCAAACAGATCCCTTGGACAACAGTCTCAAAACTCTCATCTTGTCTGAACACCCCTCCAGTTTGGGGCCTGCTTAGTCAGTGGGATTCTGGGGGGCCAGAGCTGGAGCTGTGATCAAGGCCGAAATGTATACAGGAAATGGGGATGCTAGAAGCCCCAAGGGTCGCCCACCAATGGGACTGCAAGCAGATGTCGATCAGAGCTTCTGGGAAGCAGGCAGGCAAAGCAAGGGAGAGTGCATGGGGTTAGCCAAGACTGCTTGAGCACTTGCTATGTACCAGGCAGTGGTCAGTGTTTAATATATATTCCCTCCTTTCAGCCTCATAGTCAGGCAATAGGTGGATTTCATGGGGAAACTGAGGCACAGAGAATTAGGTAGCATGCTCAAGCTCATGCAGCAGCTACTAAAGGGAAAAGCCAGGATTTGAACTGACTGACCTAACTCCTCACTCACTATGCTCCTCACCACTGGTCATCCTGCCTCTGTTTGGGTCGATCCAAAGCCATCACCCCTGAACAAGCATTTAGGTCCCAGAGAGTCCACGGATGGTGGGTGGCTGGCTCAGTCTGGTTAAGGGACAAAAGCAGGACAGTCACTTGCAGCTGTGGCAATCCTGTGACTCAAACCAAGGCAGAAGTGACAAATGGGAGGCCTGACTCTCTCGTCCTCTCCTCCAGTGAGGGAAGAGCTGTCAGGCCTTATTGCGGGGTTGAGTCAGTCATCTCACAAACCAGCTAATTGAACCCTCTTCACTGAGCCACATTTCCCGTCACACGGAGTGTCCCCCTTTATCTTTTTTGGCAAAGAGGCTGCTTTCCCCACCCCCACCACCGCACCCCCCCCTCCACCACCTTCTGCTGAAACAGATGATCATGGATTTTAGAAATGAGATAAATCTGGAAGATGAATGTATTCATGAGCCCATAAAGGGGTCATGAATCACTGGCCCCAATTACTGCCTTCAGTCCTGACAGGATGAATTCCCACAAGCAGAGTCTCCTTGTCAGACAGACACGGGAGGCAGTGCCGCAACAGATCTCGGGCCACAGGTAACATCATTATTCCACACCAGGCTGGTTTTGGTTTCCCAAGCCACCTGCACTTAATTTGCCACTCACTTTCAATGCTGGAGAGGAAAAAAGTAAAAGAAAAAATATATATATAAAGAAGGAAGAGAGGAGAGAAAGACAAAATGGGGAAGGTTTCATGCCAAATGGAAAGGAGACAAGATAAATGTACTGAATCTGATTTCAAGAACTGTTTGAAAACCCTGTCTGGAATTGTCGGAAAGGGCCCTGGCGTCCATGGGAAGTGCATCGTTGCCAGTGCCCTGCGTCCTGAACTCTGCGGCCCCCGCTCCCGCCTCGCGGTGACTTGTTTAGAACTACTTCAAATCAGAACAAATCACAGCCAACCACCGTCTCCCTCTCTCCAGCTCCTCAATCACTCGTAATCAGACCGTGTATTTTAGCAACAGAATCTTGCCTGGCTGAGCAGCTCATTCATCTGCCTTCTGCAAGCTCGACGCCCTTTGAATGGGAGAGGAGGGGAAGCCACCTGCCTCTCTGGCACCGGGGGAAGCTGGGAGAAGGAAGGAGTTGCCAGCCCTCCCCCTGCCTGCTAGGTTGCCAGCGGGAGCCTGGACCAGCAGGAACCTGCAGGGGAGGAGGCGGTTGGCTGGACAGGTGCTCACGGAGGTCATCCGATTCCACGTTTGGTGAACGCCTGCCCTGCGCCAGACACCTGACGTGGTCTCTGCATTCAAATTCCGTCACTGCTGTTTCCCAGCCATGTGACCGCAGACAAGTTACCCATCTCTGTGAGTGTAGAAGCAAACCACAGAAATGATGAGTGAAAGAAGTGGAGAACCAGGACTCAGGCGGACCTGCCTTCTGTTTCTCACTCCAGCACTTGGGGAGCAAGTCACTTCACTTCTCCGAGCCTCATTTTTCCAATCTGTAAAATGGGGACAGTAATACTTATCTGTAGAGCAGAGGTAGCAATACCTGCTTGACCTCCCTCACAGGGTTTTATGAGTCTCGAAGGAGCAAGAGAGATGGATACACTTGGGGTTTTAGAAGTGGGAGGCAGAGAGTTATTTCAGCACTAGGAACCTCGTAAATACCTAGGCCCTGGGATCCGGTGAGCTTGTCTGACTAAAACCATGCACACTTAGAGCCCGCTGCCAGCCCAGTCACCGCCACTGCCAACGACACCCACAGACGAGAAGTGAGGTGGCTCGCAGGTTGCAGAAGAGATCCCAGTCTTTCCCAGAGATGGGAGCTTGGGAGGTTCCCAAGGGGGCCCCTTCACACCTCTGAAGTCCCCTCCACAGGAACAAGGGGCCATCCTGCTCTGCATGGGACAAGAGGACATGAGTCAGCTGAGGCCCCAAAGGGGAAGGGGCTTCCTGCCATCATAGATGCCAACGCTGAAACGAGATATTGAGAGTGTAGACTGGCCAGAACCATGTCTGATGTGCTCCCTCCAGGACCCCCCAACCCGTGTGTGTGTGTGTGTGGTGGGGGAGGGCAAGAGGGAAACAGAGGGCGCAGAACACAAAATACATCGTGATGTGCTCAGGGAGATGCAGGTCATTCCATGTGGCATTGGCCTTAGCACAGGCTGTTCCCTCTGCCTGGAATTTCTTTCTTTTTTTCTTTTTTTTTCCCTGCTCAAATCCTGCTTGTCCTTTAAGATCCAGCTTAAGGTTCCCCTACTTTTGGGAGCTGTTTTTGACCTCCGTGTGTCCATACGCCTCCCCACCACCTCCCTCACCCTGGAGAGACACCTCAGACCACACTGCTCACCCTGCACGGCAACTGAGGACTTCCTTGCTGTCTTCCCTGGAGCATGTCTGGTTCACTGCTGTCTGCCAAGGGCCTAGCTTGGTGCCCTGCATTCAGTAGGCATGTACTATTTGTAGCAGCAGGACAGCAAATGGTTACAGCTTAAACTCTGGAACTAAAAGGGCCTGAGCCAAATCTCCACTCCACCATTTGTTAGCTGTGTGACCCCAGGCAAGTCAGCCAGCTGCCCAGAGCCTCAGTTTCCCCTTCTATACCCTCAATTTAATAATAAATGGGATGCGCCTCCAATGTCACTGTGCCTGTTCAATGAGATGGCTCATGTAAATTGACTAGCATAGAGCCTGGCATGCAGTGAGCAGATGGCCAATCAGGGTGGGGAAACACCAAGCTTCAGAACTGGGCTGGGATTAGACAGACTTAGTTTTCCCAGCTCCACCACTTTCCATCTTTGTGACCTGGGACAAGTCAGCCAGCCTCCTTGCCTTTGCTTCCTCATCTAGAAAATGGGCTTACTTAATGTTAGGGCTTAAATCAGGAGACCACTGTGAGGCTTCGTGCTTAGCATGGTGCCCAGCACACAGTGAGCGCTCAGTGTTCCCTGTTTATTGTCCAAACAAACAAACATGTGCATGTCTCTTTAATTAGGTCCACCATGAGTTTGGCACTGGGTACACACCTCTACATTTAGTGACATGAGGTTTCACCAGGGAGGCTGACCTGGGGCCATCCCAGAACAAGATTGTTGGGGGGTCAGGCTCCCAGCTACAGGAGTCAAAGGGAAAGCAGGCTCTGTGAGGATGGAGGGAGGGGGCAGAGCTGCCTGGACAAGAAGGGGCCTCTGTCCCCTGGGGCTTTTGGTTTTACACATCTGCCTTTCCCAAGAGGTGATCCCAGGTCACCTGGGCTTTTCTGAACGGGAAGGTGGGAGGAGGTGTGGGCAGAGGATGAGGCACAGACTCGGGACCAGATAGCCGTGTGCCGAGCCCAAGCCTGCCACAGACCTGATTCATGGCCTTGGACAGGTTGTCCCCTCTTGGAACCTCAGCTTCCTCCATCTTTAAAACAGGGATTGTAAATGCAGTACCAACACCACAGGTCATTGCAAAGAGCACACCTGTCATCGCCAAGTTCAAGATGCTTCATAGGTGTCCTGCCCTCTCTCTCCAGAGCAGCCCTGACCCAGTTTGTATTCCGGGGCTGCAGGCTGGGCTGCAGTGCCCTTTAAATATACCAGCTCTGGGTTTGAAGCTCATGGGGCACGTGACGGGGACGGCTGAGAGTCACAGCATTGTGCAGGAGAATATGGCTTCATGAAAATAACATTTGGAAGTAATTATGGGAGCAATGGATCCAAACCACAGTCAGCTTCCAGCCATCCCCAGAGACAGAAGGGGAGATGGAGGCAGAAGGTGGGAGCTCGCCTGGGAGCCGGACTAGAGCATCCTGTGAGACTTCAGCCTGGTTTTAGCTCTGCCCTGAAAACCCAGGGCTGCAGCTCCACTGCCTTCTCTTAGGATGAGGCAGTTTGGCTGTCCAGGGCTTCTCTTAGTTTTTAATTCCAGTAGGACACAAGTTGTATTAAAAAATCATGAGAAATGAAAGAAGGAAATGGAATGAACTTCGAGGGCAGGTAGGGGCAGAAACAAGGAATATGTTAGCGGTGGAGAAAGCGGAAAAAAAGATTGCACTCATTCCACCTCTCAGCAATTCTACTGGACACCTGCTCTGTGCCCAGCCCCGTGCTGGGTGCTGCCGACCAGAGACGGTGCAGACCTGGCTCCTGTGCTCAGGAAACTCACAGGCCAGGCTGGGGGGAGACAGCAATTGGAACACGTGCTTTGCGCTGTGATGGAGGCATTGCAGCAAAGTCAGGGACCATCGTAACGCCTGTGGACATCTGGGAGAGTGTCCTTGAAGAGGTGGAGCCTGTCTGAAGTTAACCTGGGCCTTGGCCCTGGCAGAAGGCAGCGAAGCGGGCAGCAGGAGACAATAGCTACACCAAGGCTGAGCTAGTTCCCAGAGGACTAAGCTGACGTCAGCATCAAATGACCCCACACAGGACTATCCCCTCTTGGGTGAGGCAGGCAGCTGCCTGTGTGTCTGACTCAGAGACCCTAGAAGGCCAGGTGCCCTCACCCTGCACCACACACAAACCTTCCTATCATGCCCTTAATTCACAGAACTCTGAGAGAAGTTTAAGATCAGCCCCTGCACAATGCATGCATATCCTCTGCTTTTTTTTTTTTTAAAAGATTTTATTTTTTTCCTTTTTCTCCCCAAAGCCCCCCGGTACATAGTTGTATATTCTTCGTTGTGGGTCTTTCTAGTTGTGGCATGTGGGATGCTGCCTCAGCGTGGTTTGATGAACAGTGCCATGTCCGCGCCCAGGATTCGAACCAACGAAACACTGGGCCGCCTGCAGCGGAGCGCACAAACTTAACCACTCGGCCACGGGGCCAGCCCCGCATATCCTCTGCTTTTAAGGCCAGTTGAGCAATAAATATTTATTGAGGGGCCCTGTGCCCTGGCACAAGTCCAGGCGCACAGAAGGGGCCCTCCCTTCTGGCCTCACGCCTCTCCACCACTCGGCACCTGCCCCTCTGCTCCTCAGCCACGAGGACTTTCAGACTAGACATGCCTGGATTCAAACCCCGCAGCCGAGCCCTGATGCAGGTGGAGACGGTAACAACCTCATCACAGGCTCTTTGGGAGGGTGAGGAGGGGCGCCCGGCCTGCTTCCTGGCTGTAGCAGAAGCCCAGTAAATGGCAGTTGAAAAAACCCTCAGTGCTGAAAGGAAATTCGGAGCTTGAGCACCCACCCGTCTGCGGTTTGGGGTGCGTGACAGAATGTTCCCAAAGGGCCACAACAGCAACTTCGATTTCTCTTTTGTTCCCTCTGGCGGCTCCCTCTCTCAGTGCTGGGCACAAGTAGTGGCTCTCACTCGAGGCCTGACAACCCAGTGCCGTGGTTTCCTAGAGCCCAGGAGGGCATCAGACCTCGAGAACAAGAACAATAGCAGCCATTCTAGTGCTGTGACTCAGTGCTGGCCGTCGCCGAAGGCTCTCGCCGTATCATCTCATTTGATCCTCCCACAGCCCTGGCAAGTGGATCTTAATGTTTACACTGACCTGATGAGCGAACCAGACTCAGCAAGGAGAAGGACCTTCCCAAGGGCACATGGCTAAGTGCCAGGTCTAGGCTACAAACCGTGAGCTTCCTGACTTCAGAGCGTGTGGTCTCAGGGTTCACCCCAGGTCACACAACTCATGACTCTCTCTCCTCTCCTGACCCCAGAGTGAGCCAGTCAGGGTAGCAACTCAGAAAGAGATGTCTCAGGCACCCCCAACATGGCTGACTCCATTCAGGGCCAGGTGAGACCCCGGCGGAGGCCGGCGTACCCGGCAGGACGGAGGGGCTGAGGGAGTGGGGCTATGCCACCCCCGACCTGCTCTAAGACATCTTTCAAGTGCATAGTGTGCAGATGAGGCCCTTTGATAAGGACTAAATCCCCTCTCGTTGCTTGGCAACCCAGCTTTGCAAGTCGTAGCAGGGAAGTAATTTACAGGAATTCAAAGTGTCGCTGGAGGTTCTGCTGAGCCGAATTGGTGCAAAGAGGAGCCCAGATCACATCTTTGGCGGGAAGGAGGAGCCAAAGGAAAGCTTCCACTTGCCTCGCCTAAGAGTCAAGGGCCTTGAGCTGGGCTCATTGAGCATTTTCCATTTTCCATTAACTTATTTACTGATTCAATATTGAGCCCCTACTACGTGGCAGGTCCTGTGCTGGGAGCCAGGCACACAGTGAGACAAGACAGATGCCGTCTCTAGATGCAGGGAACTCACAGAGACAGACAAGTAAACGGAGACATGTGACAGGATAGGGTACGCACAGAAGTCTGGGTGGGAGCCCCAAGGAGGGCAACTGATACCATGGGGGCATGTGAGGTGACCAGTCAGCCGACAGAGGAGGACAGAGGGTGTCCCAGTGAGGGGCCAGCATGAGCAAGGGCAGAGGGGTGAGAGCCTGGCACACTCAAGAATCCTGTCTGGTTGGGTAAGGGCTCCTGGAGGGCTGCAGGGTAAGTGGAGCCCAGGCAGGCAAAGTCTTGAGTGCCAAGCAGAAGCATCTGGACTTCAGTGTAGGGACCATGGGTGTTATTGACAGGGAAGATGGGATGAGATTTGTGTTTCAGGAAAACCACTCTGGCTTTACTGTCGGGGGGTAGGCTGGAGGGGACACAGGAGGTGGAGGGGCAGAGACTGAGGGTTCGGAAGTCAACTGGGAAACTGCTAAAGAAAACAGCTAAAGGCAAGAGGCGATGAGACCTGAACTAAGGTGGCAGGAAAGGAAAAAGTTCAAGAAATGTTGGGAAGTGAAATCAACCGGGCATGGCGACTGATGGGCTGTAGGGTGAGGGACAGGAGGGGCCTCACAGGTGTGTGACTTGACCAACAGGTGCGCCACTTACTGCAATGGGGAGGGTGGGATGAAGGGCGGGTCTGATTTTAGGGAAACTTCCACGGGTCCTATCCACCAGGATTTTTTTGTTGCCAGTGACAGAAAGCCAGCTGGAAGGAGCTTGGGAAGCGTGTTGAGTCATGACGTTTGGGGAAGGTGGGGTAGGGTGCACTGGGGCCTTGGTGCCCTCTCTAACACCAAAGCCTGGGGGCAGCAGTTCAGGCTGGACAGAGTCAGTCCACTGGAGGGTCTGCAGCAGCAGAAGGAAAAACAGCCCGTGTCACACTGAGGCTGAGCAGGATGCTTAGGACCCTTGGGCCAGAGCCCATCTTGACCTTCATAGTGACTCATGTCACACTTGTATGGAGAAACCAAAGAGAAGTTGGGAATGGCAAGGCTTTGTGCAAGTGTGTTTGCCCCCAAGAAGCCTAGGGGTGATGGTCAGCCTGATGAGAGGATTAAGGAGAGGAAGCCACAGAAAAATAAGTACCCGTTCTCTGCGCATTCTGGTTCTTAATAGAGGTTGGAGACCCTCCCACAGGTGCTGCCTGTGGGGTCCTTCTAGGCATTTCTCAGCTCTGCCCTGCCCTGGAACTGACTCAGGGTCTCATTCAGCTGGAATGACTAAGAATTGCACCCCAGATGAGTTCCACCCCCCTGGAGAAGAGTGGCCAGGGCATGTCTCCACATGCACCACAGAGCCAAGGAAGGAACTTGCAAACAGCTTTTCAGCAGAAAAACTAAAGGCCACTGGCATTGGGCCTGCAGTGCCTCTTTCCTGAGCAGACAGGTTCTCTGGGCAGTGGGTCTCCCTCCTCCAACTCAGGAAATGACTTGGGCAGGATGTCAACCCAACCTGGGCGCAGTGTGGTGTGCAGCATTTAAAGCCCTGGGTTTGAGTCGCTACTGTGTGTCAGTGGGCAGCGTGGGGTGGGCTCACCTCTCTGAGCCCGAGTTCCCCCAAGTCGTAGAGCGGGGTGAGCCGCCACAACAGCGGGAGCTACAGGTCATTCCAGGTGCTCCACCACGCCCTCTGCACCAGCCCGCCCGCCTGCTTCTCTGTCAGGTCCCCACTCAGCCTGTCCCTGCGTCCTCCTCATTACAAGAGGCGCAGGAACCCTCTGGGCCTCTTCTTCCTTAAGATCTTTTAGCCTCTGCTCCAGCTTCCACATTTTCTTGCTATTTCCCACTGACAATTTCTGGGAGAGATAGGGGGAGAATCAGTTAGACCCAGCCCGTCTTTATTTTTTTTTTATTGTATCAAAATACACATAATGGTTAAAATTTACTATTTCAACCATTGTAAAGTGTACAATTCAATGGCATTGTGTTCACAATGCTGTGCAGATCCTCACCGCTATCTAGTTCCCACACCTCTTCATCACCCCAAATGGAAGCCCAGTACCCATTGAGCAGTCACTTCCCGCTCTCCCCCTCCACCCAGCCCCTGGCAACCACCTGTCTGCTTTCTATCTCTAGATTTACGTGCTCTGGAGATTTCACATCAGTGGAATAATACAATATGTGATCTTTCCCGTCTGGCTTCTTTCACTTAGCATCATGCTTTCAAGGGTCCTCTGCGTTGTAGCACGTGTCAGTTCTTCATTCCTTTTTATGGCTGAATAATATTCCATGGTATGGATAGACCACATTTTGTTTACCCAATCATCAATTCATGGACCTTTGGGATTTTTCCACCTTTTCACTATTATGAATAATGCTGCTATGAACTTTCATGTACAAGTGTTTGTTTGAACGGTTATTTTCAGTTATTTTGAGTATATACCTAGGAGTGGAATTGCTGGGTCATGTGGTAATTCTGTGTTTAGCTTATTGAGGAACTGCCAAACTGCTTTCCACAGCAGCTGCACCATTTTACATTCCCACCAGCAATGTACAAGGGTCCCAGTATCTCCACATCCTTGCCAACACTTGTTATTCTCCTTTTTTTAAAGTTATGGCCATCTTAATGGGGTGAAGTCTATCTTTTTATTTTTTTAAACCTCACCAGGCAGCAATCTCTCCACAGCCTATGAAATGACTGACAACCTTTGGTGGCCAATCAGCTTGCTGGGGAACAGCAGGGTGGGAGGAGCCTGGAGTCCCACGGCCTCTGCTTGGCCGTCTTGGGTTTTTTCTTTCTTCTGGGGCCGTAGATTGGGGAGTCTGGGGACCTAGGCATAGCAGGCCATGAGACATGTCTAGGACACATGCATGACTTCATTTAGTCCTCACAACAACACTTATTAAAATTAATAACTGTTGCCTCACCAGCCAGTGTCGATGAGGCCACATTCACAGTTATAACTCAAAAGTGCCTGCCTCATACTCCTGCTCATTCTTCGTAGAACCTCAGCTGCAAATGCCACATCGGCTGCTTATTTCTCCTGCTGCTCCAGCGCCCCTCCCCGAGGCACAGCTTTGTCCGAGAAACTGCCCCCTCCCACCAGGCAGCACCCTAGGCTGGGGCCAGAGGCCAGCGTCAGCCCCAGGCTGCCCTCTCACTGCCCAGCTGCTCCCACGAGCTGCAATCCCTGGGATGTGTTCTCTCACAGGAAACACTCCGGTCCCCTTGCCATGGCCCGTGGATGGACCGTCCTGGTTCACCAGCACGACCAGACATGCCAAATCTACTGGACTCCTCGACTCTCAGCAAGACACCCTCATCCACCTCACATCTGGGGTCCTAAAAAACTAAGGGTGTGGCTCTGGAGTGGGACTGGCCTTTTGGATCCACTTATCAGCCACAGTCGCTTTCAGCTTGTGAGTGAGCCTCTTGTGACTCCATTTTCTCATGGATGAAACAGGATGATGATAATTCCTATTTCATAGAGCAGAAGTGAGGAATAAATGAGTTAATCCCTGTAAAAAGCTTAGAATAATGCCTGACCTACGGAAGTGCTCAATTAATCTAAGCATCATTATCTAAAATAAATGGTCACTTACTGAGTGATGCCTTTGTGCCAAACCCAGGGCTGGGTGCCTTTCCTACCCTAAGAGGTAGGTATTCCAATCCCTGCTCAGTGAGTGAGGTCACGAGCACCCACCGAGAGGTCAAGATCTCCCAGCAGTGCTTGACAGCCTAGGAAGGACTCCAGCTGGGGCTGACTCTAAAGTCCACGGCCGTTCCACTCATGGCAAACAAAAGACTATGTCTGCTTATGTACGGTCCATCTCCATTTCCGGAGGGCTCTGTTCCAAGGCGGGTCCTTCTGTTTGCCCAAGGGGGCGGTGCACGAGCTGCCCAGGACACTCTGGGGTCGCAGAAGGATTATATGAAGACAAGATGAGGGTCTCAGCTGAGGGGGAGGGATCCTGGAGGACAGAGATCTTGAATGCAGAGCCTGGTTAATGACTTGCCAGTGCTTTTAGAGTGGAGTTTGTTTGGGGTATATTAGTTTCCTGTGGCTGTTATAACAAATTACCACCAACTACGTGGGCTAAAAACAACAGAAATTTACTCTCTCACCACTCTGAAGGTCAGAAGTCCAAAATCAGTATCACTGGGTGGAAATCGAGGTGTTGCCATGGCCACCCTCCCTCCAGAGGCTCTGCGGGAGAGTCTGCCCCTCGCCTCTACCAGCTTCTGGTGCTGTCAGCACTCTTCGGCTTGTGGCCACATCCCTCTAATCTCTGCCTGCTTGGTCGCATCACCTTCTCCTCTTTTGTCTTTGTCAAATCTTGCTCTGCCTCCTTCTTTTAAGACTACATGGGATTTCATTTAGGACCCCCCCTGGCTAATCCTGGATGATGTCCCCATCTCAAGACCCATACCTTAGTCACATCGGCAAAGTCTTTGCCATATAAGGTAACATTTGCAGGTTCTAGATATTAGCATTTGGACACCCTGGGGGCCTTGTTCAGCACTCTATAGGGAGGATGGAAGGAAGGAGTATGGCCTCAAGATGGGTGTGAAGCTGGAGGCCAGGCTCTTGGGAGGGACTTCACACTCAGGTCACACACAGGATCACATTACCTCCAGCAAATGGCAGAGCGAAGGCTAGAACCTGGCTCTCTTGACCCGACTCCAAAGCTTGCTCCACCACAATACACCACTTCCACCCCTTATCTGCCTGGGTCTTCCACTGTAATGGCCCCTGACTTGGGGCCTGTCTGGGTCACCTGGATCCCATCTGAAAGGCTTTCCCCTCAAGGCCCGTGCCAGGGCCGGGGCAGTGGGGACAGGGAGAGTGTGGGCACCAAATGACACCAATGCCTGTTTGCTTGACACACACCCCATATCCTGCCACCTTCCTCCGTCTCCCACAGCCGTCTCCCAGGCCCTAGGCCCTCCAGGAATGTGGACACCATCAAGGTCATTCCAGGTGAGACCCCATCTCGTCCACCAGCTGTCATCCGTGTTGATCAGCAATCCGGAGGTTGATGGAGCTGGTAATGCATAAAAAAGAACGAAGAGCAGTGAAGGGAAGGTCCTGCTGAAGGAGCTTCAAACCCTGAGGCAGAAAGTCTGCCGGGTTTCACCTTGTAGTTTTGTGGAGTGGTTGCTCCAGTCAGTCGTGCCTCCTCAGCAGTGCATTTTGCTTCTCTGAACCTCAGTTTACCTACCATTAAAATGGGAAGAACTCTGTATACCTGGTAGACTCACAATGGAGATTAAATTAGCTCGAAGGAGAAATTAGTATGTGAAAGCTCTTCGTTCAGAGAAATGACAGCCCCAAGGCCATCCTGCTCCTTCCATGCCCCGTAAAATCTTCTCTGCTGGAGGAAAAGCTGAAAACTCAGGATTAGGGGCCTGGTTGGAAGCACGATCCGGGTGGAGGCGGGGAAGGCTGCTCTGGCGGGGGGCTGGGCTCCGAATCCTTGGATTCTGTGCTGTAACATTTCCGTTCATCACTCTCCAGCAGGGAGAGTCTGCTTCCCCCAGTGTGACAGCAATATAATGGGGCCCCTGGTGCTCCCCACAATGTCACGCTCTGGGCAGGGAAAGCTGTTCACCGTGGTGTGTGTTGTTCACTGGGTCTCCTGCAGAACGCATGCAGCAAAGACGGGAAAGAGATAGCTGTCTTCCCACGGCGGCTTCTTATCACACAGAATGAGAAAGCTCTTCCTCACTCCTTCCAGTCACGTGGGAGAGTCAGCAGAGAGCAACGACAGCCACAAGGCTATTTATTTATTCTTCTGCCTGATTATAATTATAATGATCACTCGCATTTATCGAGCTGTGCATGTCAGGCTCCACGCTAAGCACTTCCTGGCGTGCGTTCTCGCGTGCGATCTTTCCAAAGGACTCATGAAGCAGGAGTTACTGTTTTACAGTTGGGGAAACCGATGCATAGAGAGGTTGAATTTGAATCCCACGTTAGCCTAACTCTGGAATCTAAGCACTTAGCCATTTCATTGAGCCTTTTGCTTAATTATTTTTTGCGTATTTCACAGGGTTTTTTGGTGATGTATATAGACACAAGTGAACAAATTTTTTCAAATGCTGGCTTGCTCATTTATGGGAGTGAGGAAATTGTGACAAATGGGAGAATGCAAGTGAGAAAAAAAAGAAACTGGGCATTGTGTTAGAATGGGAAATGCATGAACTTTTCCTGGAGTGGTTCCTCATCTTTCTCTAATCTTCCTAGCAGCCCCTGCAAAGAAGGAAACATGATCTGTTATGCAAATCTCCACGGGAATAGTTCTCAACATGTGGTCCCCAGACCAGTAGGTTCAGCGTCATCTGGAAACCTGTGAGATATACAAATCCTCCAGCCCCAGCCCAGAATTGGGGGGTGAGGCCCAGCCATCTGTGTTGTAACAAGCCCTCCAGGTGATGATGACCCTCCCGCAAGTTTGAGGGCCACTTACCTCGGAATGAGAACACACAGCTCCTAACGGTGAAATCTGAGAGAAATGTCTCCCCTGAGCCCTGCGTGAGGGAGTGAGGTGTGGTTTTAGCCAAATCCCTATTGTAAACCCCGTCGTGAGCTTTGGAGGGCTGCTTCTTGTTTCCCCTCAGCACGGACCCGTGGAATCTTATCAAGGCACAGTTTAATGAGAGCACTTCCAGAGGGGCCGAGCAGGGTCGTCAGACACAGCCCAACAGCCTAGCTTCACACTGGTTCACAGCTCCGAGCAGGGGGAAGCCTGGAGAGGATCCTTGCACAGCCCTTAGGAGTCAGGACTCTGGAGCCAGGCTGACCCGGATTTGAATCCTGGCTGTGCCTTTCATTAACTGAGTGACCTGGGCCACTTCCCTTAACTCTCTCCCCATGCCTCAGTTTCTTCATGCATAAAATGAGAATAACTGTTCTACCTATTCTGTAGAGTTCTAAAAATTCAATGGGCAATATACTCAGTATGACCATTAATATATTACTGAGTCCTTAATAAATGATGCAGTCAGTATAAAATGAAAGAGTGTATTTCTTACAGGTGATCGTGCAAGCCACCAGCCCATATCCATGTCTCCTGCCACCATCAACCCTGATACATGCCCCATCCCACCCCGGGAGGATTATTCTAGAGGCATTATTCCAAACTTATTGAGCTCATAGCACGTGCAGAGTTCTCTCACTTATATTATATCCTTCCATCTTTTCAGCAGCTCCGCACTGTAGCTATAATAACCCATTTTCTGCATCAGGAAACCGAGGTCCCCAAAGTGGGCTGACTTTCCTGAAGTCACACAGGTAGAAGTGCTGAAGGTAAGATTTGATTCCACGTCTTCTGACTTGACAGTTTGACTGAGATTCTTCAGTCGTTTCTTGAGGCTCTCTGACATGCTTTCTCTGATGGCAGTGCTAGTCAACTTTGATTCTGCGACACATGGCTCTCAGCCCCAGCTGGGGGCTGGGGGAGGGAGGCATTTTTTAGAACTGGAGCAGGACCGGGCCTTAGGGTGTATCTGGTTCGAGCCCCTGGTTTAAGCTTGTGAAAGTCCAGGCTATGAAGGGGCTTCCCTTGCCCAGGGTCCCTGAGTGAGTGCTCAGCAGAGCCAGTGCTCCAGCCAGCCATGTCTGGTGCTCAGGTCTCTGCCCCCGTGCCTCACAGCATCTTTGAAGGGTGAGTTAATTCCATGAAAAGCACTGCACAACAGAGTAACAGAGTGTAGCAAGAGTCCGAGGGGACAGGGCAGAGAGTTCAGGGCCAGCTGCTCAGAGCAAGGAATGGTCAGAAGATGTGGAAGCATCCACGTCGCCCCTTTGGGGAGGAGTCACATAAACCCACTCAGGGCAGAGCCACAGAGAACCTCTGTCTGTCCAGTCTCTCTTCCCTCCTGGAGTCCACGGCCACAGCTGCCTTCCCGGAACCTGGCGCAGCCGCCTCCCAAGCCCAGCTCACCCTCCCTCCCAGGGTAACCCCTTCCTGACCTCACGGTTTTCAGAGGAATTAGCAGCAACTCTGGAGTCAGGCCCGGTTCCCAATCATTATATTCTAAGAACATGTAAGAACAAGTCACACGGCAGCCCCACGGTCTGGGGGCTGGGAAGGGCAGGGGGAGGGAAGGACTGCAGCCCAGTGGGACAGCTACCACACCCGCCTTGCAGTGTTGTCGGGAGGGAGCACTTGCTCACGGATTGGTTCGGTGTGTGTTTATTGAACACTTGGCAGGCATCATGCTGGATACTGGCTCTGGCGCAGTGACCAAAGTAGACACCAACCCCTGGCCTCACGGAGCTGGCATTCCAGCAAATAACCCCCCTGATTTATCCACAGGTGTTTATGCGTGGTTTGGATGGGCGTTGGAGACAAAGAGGTCCACAGCAGAATCCCTGCCCTCAGCAAGCTCACAGCCCACGGGGAAATCAGACGCACAGACACCCAGTTACCACACAGACGGGGCAAGAGGGAAAAAGCACGTGTGAGCCCCAGAAAACACCTGGCACATAGGGTCCCCCAACCCTGGGCCACTCTCCCCTCCTTTCCCTTTGGCAGATCTCCTTCACAGCTACAGGCTCGTTTTCAAGTGGCCTGGGCGGGCCAGCCCGTCTTGCAGAATGCCAGGAGCCCTCAGCAGGCCCCTGCTGGGCACAGCGCAGAGGAATTAAGTGCAATTAGCAAAACTAAGCCCTCAAGAGTAAGAAGTGCTTGCTCTCCCTTTCTGAGACTAATGGGGGTGACTGGAGAGGAGGATACAGATCCCAGGCTGAATCACACATCCCAGGAAGCTCCATAGCAGCGTTCATGAGTGACAGCAAACAGGCCCCCTGCCTACAGGGCTGAAAATGCGCTGCTTCCCAGGGTGAGCCGGAGGTCAGGGATCAGACGGCCCTCCCAAGAGAGTGCTCCCATTTTCCTGAGTCTAAGGAGCTGGAGTAAATTGGTTTAATGGAGTGGAGTCTCGTTGTCATGGTGGCAGGAGGAGAACAGACGGATTGCCCTGCCCCAGACTAAGGATATTAGGTTTGGCTTTTAGCGAATGTGGCTGGCGTAATTCAGGGAACTCGATTTGACCCATGGTGCATCCTCTCTCGGATAATGGCTATGTCCCTGCCCTACCCACCAGCTGGGCTAGAAACCTGTGGCTGACCCCTCCCCGGCCCCTTAGGGCCAATCAAGCTGCAGGTCCTGCTGGTTCTTCCTCCTGAAGGTCCCGCCTGTCTCCCCTGGATTCTTGCACCAGCCCCCTCGTGGTCCTAGGCTGAGTCCTGTCCCGTCCACTCTTCACACAGCAAAGAGACTTTTCTGGAACTCGCACTTGAACATGACTCTCTCCTGCTCCCCGCTCCTCCCCACCCTGTGCCAACTTCTCACATTGCCGTGACTTCGCATCTGATCCCTTGGTCCTCAGTGCTCCTCCTCCGTGTCCACCTGGCAAACAGCTGCTTTTCTCAAAACCTCTCCTCCTCTCATGAGCCTTCTCTGTCCCTCACTCTGACCCCCACCTGCCCTCCCACCTGATTAGTGTCAATCACTGGGAAATTTTAATACCAGAAATATACTCTCTGCCTGTTTATATACTATATGTATATCTGTGCTTTAAACATAAAAACAGTAAGCTTTTCTTCATGCATCCCCCCCACAGAGAGGCATATTGTACACTAAACCCTCAGATAACCAATTTCTGCAATCAGGCCCATCAGATTTTAGGGGAGAGAAGCAACTCACCAGGAAGAAATGCTTTTAGCATAGTGAAGCCTCTTCCAGGAAGCCTCCCATCCCCCTCGAGCCTCCATTGAGCTCTCTAAGGTCACCGCAAGTGCCGTTTTCCTGCACATTCGTACCGCCATCTTTGCATACATGCTCTCCTCCTGAGTTTACAAGCTACTTCAGGGCAGAGTCTGTGTTTCTGTTGTTTACTCCCCGTCTCCGGGCCTGGTGAATAGAAGGAGCTTCACGTGGTTAAAGCAAGACCGAACATGAAAGTCGCTTTGCCGCAGCCTGGGGGCTCGAGACCGGGTGCACTGTGGTCTGGCACTGACTCTGGCACAGCAGGGCCGAGGCATCAGCTCTGAGTTGGGAGCGTCAGACAATTTCATTAAGGCGGTGGTTCCTTAGCAGAAGCACACGGAGCACCGACTGACAAGCCTGTAATAACATTTTAATAGTCTGAGTTGAATTTCCAATAAATTACTTAAGTTTCTGCAATAATGGAGCTGGATTTTTCATTAATACTCCTGATTAATTGTCTGTCCTAGGAAAAAAACCATCGCCATCACAATCACAATCTCGCTAGTTCTGGCAGGGAGCATCCCCGCGGCCGGGGTTTTCCACCAGGGTAGAGTTGCTGAAGGGCAGAGGGGGAGTTCTGTGACACCTGGTCCCTGCACAGCCGTGGTGACGCAGGAGAGTCAGCTCTGCGCCCGAACTTGAATCCAGACCTCACCCCTTACTGCTGGGGCCTTGGCCTACTTCAGCTGCCTCAGTTTCTTTATTTAGCAAATGGGGTTGTTGTGAGGACTGAGTCGCTGCAAGTACAGCGTCCGGCACGTAGTAAGTGCTCAATAAATAGTGCCTATTATTTATTTAATCCAGTTGTTCTATTATTCTTCCTGCAGAAAAGTTCAGGGGCCGCATCGCCTTGGAAGAGACTGAACTAGGATGTTTGGCAAGAGGGTGACTTTCGGTAGGGGCAGCAGCCTTCGGAGAAATATAATGTCTGCTTAATAGGGCTTGATCAGGTTTGGAGTAGTGGAAATCTGCAGAGTTGGATCCACCTTCTGGCTCCACCATGACGGATCGTGGACCCTACACAAGTCCTGCCCCGCCAAGCCCGCCTCCCAGAAGAGGATGAAATCTTTGATTCTGTAGGGTAGCTATGAGAGTGAGAGACCGTACGTGTGGAAGCACCTGGCGCTCAGAACGGTGCTTTCGTTTATTTATTCAGTCAACAAATTTCATTGAGCACCTGCTGGGGGCCAGGACTGAGCTAAGCACTGGGGCTCAGCAGAGGACAGACAGAAAGCCCCCCCATCTTTGTGGAGCTTTGCCTCGTGTAGCTCAGATAGACGACGACCACGGTGATGGATGGACAGCACCGTGCAGAGAAAATAAAGTGGGTGAGGAGGCGGGAGGCTGGGCTGCCTTCTGGAAGGGCTCTGCAGAGAGGGTCTCTTGAGCATCCGAGGAGAGGTTTTACTAGTGGGACAGCCAGCCCATCATTACGTGATGATCCTAGGAAGAGTTCTAGGGGGAGGGAACAGCAAGGACGAAAGCTCGGGCATGCTTCCACCACTGAAATTTTTTTTTTTTGGTAATTTCAAATAATTTCCTTCCCAGAGCCAATGAGAGGGAGGCCCTTGCTGTGTCTGGTACCCAGATAGAGGCTGGGTAAGGGGCGGTGGTCTATATTTTCATATCTGTGCATTCGCTTTGAAAGCCAGTGCTTCCTCTGCCCCCAAGCTTCCCTCTGTATGTGAAAGAGGTAGGGTTTGGCGCTCCCTTTTCAGCCTCTCCTCCTGAGACACCCTACCCGTCATTCATCAGCCTCTGCATCTCTCATGCTCCCCCAGAGCCACACCGACCTTTGTCCAGTTCCTTAAGTCAGTATGCTGTCTCTTGCCTCTGAGCCTTAGAGCAGGCTGTTCCATCTGCCTGGAACATACTTCCATACACCTGTCTTCACTTGACTAATTCCTACTTATCCCTTGTGTCAGTGCTTCGATGAAACGTCCTCAGGAATCCAGGGTTCCTGGATGATCCCAAGCTGGGGAGGGTCCCCTCTGCCCTGCCTCCACCCTTTGCTTGTCCCATCACCCCAGTGGTCACACTGGTTGGAGCTGTGGTTTCCTGTGTGTCGCCTCCACAAAGCAGCATGATCTTTCTGGGCAGGGTCCACGTCTTATTTGTCTCAGAATCTCTAGGGCCCAGGATCTGATACCTAGTGAGCATATAACAAATATTTGCCCTGAGCTGGAGATTGAGGCTCTCAAGACAGGAACACAGAGTCCCTGCCCTGACAGCCCCAGGTCTGGAGGGAACACAAGATGAAGTTACAGAATAATGTGCCTTCACTACAAAGTGTGGGGGGAGGAGAAAAGCATATAGGCCAGAGGATCCAGCAAGAGCAAAGGGCAGGAGGCCAGAATGCGCAGGTCCTTGTTGAGGCCAGCAGGTAAAGATGGCCGGAAGTGACCACGGGTAGGATTTGCTCCTCCAGCCCCATCCCCCGCGATCCTCTGGCTCCCATATATCCCAGTCAGGCTACCGGCCCGGTTGGGACCCCACCCTCCCAAATCTGGATTATGATAAACCCAATTAAACAGATTATAATAGGTCAGAGAGGGTCTGGGCTACCACCAGACAGGCTCTCTTATCAGGCCCTTCTGGAGACAGTGTTCCCATGACTCTCTCCAAAGCTGCTTCTGCTCCTGACCAATTCCAGAAAGGTCTCCTGCCGTGGGGGCTCCGGGTCCTACAAGCCACATCTGCTCTTGGAGAGGCTCATAGCTCGTCAGCATATCAAAGGCTCTGAAAAGTCCTGCAGGAAAGACCCTGGTTAACTTTAGTTAAGCCCTGCTCCCTAAAGGTCATTGAATGAGGCTTCCTGTTCATGACTCGCCAGACGTCCTGCAGACGTGCCCCAGGGAAGCACAGACCTACCCGCCTCGGTGCAGGGAGGGAGTGACAGAGAAAGTAAGGTCATCCCGTTTACTGCACAGTGACTTCTCCTTCGAGGTGGGCAAGAGAGTAAATCAGATGAAGGAGAGAATTACACCCCAGATGTAAAGCAGTTGGCTTACAGGGAATATGCTGTTTGCCCAGGGAGAAGGTTTTCGGAATATAAAGTACTGTTTCTTCCCCACAACATCCCCCAAGAGAAAGGAAAGAGAAAGTGAAAGACGCCCTCTGGCCACTGGAGATGGGAGCATTTCTGTTGGCTTCATTTACATAAGTGTCCTTGGCAATTTGTCCCAATTTGTCTCATTACAAATGATGTAAACATCCGGCGTAATCACAGACCGAATGGGACAGTTGAAATGCTGCCTGATTAAACCCGGCTTGGCTGCGATGACTCGCATGCATATGCTAACAGTTTCCTACAAGGACCTTGGTCCCAAAGTTCTGGGAGCTCAGGGAGGTCCCCAGGCCTCGACAGTGTAACCCGTGACTGCAGCTCTCCACATACAGCCTGGTAAGAGTGCACTGTGTTCTCTCTTTTTATGCCAAGAAAGGAAGGAAGGGAGCAAGCGCGGGAAAGAGAGAGAGAGAGAGAAAGAGCGAGAGAGGAAAAGGAAGAAAACTGACATTTTCCCCTTTGCCATCTCATGGGTGTGCAGGGCAATGTAATGGAGGGGTTCAAATCCTGGTAATGTCACTTGCTTGATGTGTGTGAACTTGACCAGTCGCATCATTGGGGTAAGCCTCAGTTTCCTAATCTGTCAAATGGGGATGATGATTTGACATCTGGCTGCCTCTCCCTGTGGCTGAGACATCACGTGACCAGAAGCCTCGTAGGGTAGAGACCCTGTCCTGGCCATCACTGCATACTTGGGACTGGAACAGAGCCTGGCACATAGTAGATGCCCAAGAAATCGTTATGGAAGGGATGGTTGCATGATTAAATGAATGAATGAATGAGTGAGTGATTCTATGGGCAATAACACACTAATCTGAAAAGCCCTGTACCAATGAGGGGACCTTTCAATGGCTTAACTTTACCCTCATCCTTCAGAGCACAGAGGAAATGCCACCTCCCCTTCAAATCTTTTCCTAGTGCCCCAACCAGCAATTGCCTGCAATTGAGAGACGAGATGATTGGAACACAGACCTTCTGGCTCTTGTTGTTCTTGCCCCTTCATTAGTTGCTGTGTGACCTTTATAAAACCTCTAGCCCTCTCTGCACCTTTACCTAATAATCTGAGAATGGGAATGTTGATACCTGGAAGGAAAATTAGAAGATTCTGCAAGTTCCTGGCACTGTTAACGCTGGATTTTGTCCACCTTTCAGTTAGGAATCTTCAGAGCTCTGTGCCAGCATCCCCAGTCACAGAGCTCCAGCTGGGAGGAAGGGAAGGGGTCTGAAGAAGGAGATGGAAGAAGGGGAGGCAACAGAGCCAGAACCCCCTCAGTAGATGGCAGGAGCAAGGGCAAGTAGCCTGAGGTTCCGACCCAAAGTCCCCCACTTACTAACATAGGAGTGTTATGAACTACAAACCTCTGAATCTGTTTGGTCATCTTGAAAATGAAAATAAAAACACCTACTATGCAGTGTGTCTTTAAAACTGACATAGAGCCTGGGTCATAGCAGGTGCTCGAAGAATGTCAGCTCCGTCTTCCTTCCCCCTGGAGACCTTGGTAGTGGAGGTTGGGCTGTGTTCCCATCACCCACCCCTCCCTTCCCCTGTCCTGTAGCCACGGAGATGGACTCATCCCACCTCCAGCTCTGGGAGTGGATTCCAAGGGGCTTGAACCCAGCAGTTTAATCCCATTAGTTCCCTTGGCCTTAACCACTGGTGCAGGGAAGGCCTGACCTAAGTTGGTTCAATAA
Organism: Equus quagga; assembly: GCF_021613505.1. Lineage (NCBI taxonomy): Eukaryota > Metazoa > Chordata > Mammalia > Perissodactyla > Equidae > Equus > Equus quagga. The sequence goes on along the minus strand of NC_060273.1, from coordinate 52,708,834 downwards.
GATTTAAGCTCAGAAATCTAGTTTGTTGATTAGAAAAAGAAAAGCTTTCTCTGCAAGGAGTTTGGTGCAAAAGTGAGAGCTGGGGCTGTTAACAGTCATTTTGCTACCGTGAAGGAATTAGCCATGACAACAAAACTAACTTGGGGATGGGGCAAGCATCATGGAAAATGATGCTGGCATCTTGATCAAACTATGCCTGAAGCCTGGATCCATAAGCTAGCGAATTCCCTCTTTTTTTTTTTTTTTTTTTTTTTTTTAGGTCAGATCAAGTCAATTTTTGGAGAAATAAAACAAAAAGCATCTTAACTAATACAAAAATCTTCTTCAGAAATTCAACACCCCTGAACCCATCCCCAGTTCCACTGGGAGCTTGTCACAATTTTCAAGAATCAATTTAGATATGCAATTCACTTGCACTAATTGTCTCCCCAGGGAATGGTTTCTGCTCTGTCTTAAGTCATTTAAAATGCAGAGAAGTATAGGGGCCCTCCTCATGGGCCAAGGAATCCTCTTGACTAACAAGCTAGACCTCTGCTCCTTGCCTCTTTCTGCTTCTTCCCTTTCCAGAGGGAATCTGCTGTAAGACAGAGGTGTCTGTCTTCTGGTCACACTGGGAGGCAGTGGCAGGGAAGCTGGAAAGAAGCAAGACAGGGCTGCAGTAAGAACTTCAGAGTCAGGGAGCCACAGATCAGAGTCCAGGCTCTGATTCTCCCAAGCTTCCAAGTCACATCCCCTCTCTGACCTCGGTTTTCCCATCTGCAAGAGGACAATGCCACACACGTAGCTGACTGTTGCGAAGATTTCAGGACTTCACGAGGATGAATGCCTGGCTGAGAGCCTGCAAGGTGGTAGGCATTTGATCACTTGTCGCTGTTGTTCAGATTTGTGTCATCGTTATGGCTGCCCTTCCCATGGTCCAGGGCTAGCGTAGAGCTGAGATTACGGGGCTGCGAGACTTCTCGCTGGAGCAGAGGCAGCTAGGTAATGAGAGATGGCATCATCGCTTGTCACCACGGAGCGTAGCTTGGGGGATGTCAGTGGAGGATGGTCAGCCACATAGCCCAGCAGCCATTGGTTAGCACCCAAGTCAGTGACATGCTCACTCCAGGTCTTTCTCAAGGTCAATAGTCCCCCTTGCTTTTATCAGTTTCCAGAGCTATCACTGTGCAGAGCACTAGGTCCAGAAATGATGGGAGAAGAGAGATGGAAACACGAATAAGACCAAAACCCCTGTCTTCCAGCTGCTCATAAACCAGTGTAGACGGCTTTGGAGTCTGGAGGCCCTGAGTTCAATCCTGGTCCCCTGCTAAGCAGCCGTGTGACTTGTAGTAAAACATTGAACCTGCCTGAGCCTCAGCCTCCTTGTCTGGGAAAAAAGCGGAAGCAATAACACATCTCTCCCAGTTTGCTGAACATGAGAAAGAGAGGAAGTGGCTTGCACAGTCCTCGGGGCAAAGTGGGTCTTCATCAAGACTCCCTCTGCGTTGGGTTGAGTGATAGCCTCCCAAAATTCATGTCCACCTGGAACCTCAGAATGTGGCCTCATTTGGAAATAGGGTCTTTGCAGATTTAATCAGTTAAGGATCCCGAGATGAAATCCCCCCTGGATTTAGGGGTGGGCCCTAAGTCCAATGGCTGGTGTCCTCATAAGAAGAGACGACACAGAGAGACACAACGAAGACGGCCATGTGAAGACCGAGGCAGAGATGGAGTTCGGCTGCCACAAGCCGCGGGACACCCAGGGCCACCAGGAGCTGGACGAGGCGAGCAAGGATGCTTCCCTAGATCCTTCACGGGGAGCGCGGCCCTGCTGACGCCTCGACTGGAGACTTCCAGCCTCGTCAACGGGGAGAGAATAAACGTCTGTGGTGTTACGCCACCTGGCTCGTGGTACTTTGTTACGGCAGCCTCAGGAAACGAAAACAGCCTCCTTGCTCCAACCCTGCCCCTTAAATGCAACAGCTGTGAACACCGCTGCTTCGTGAAGCCCAGGTCAGGCAGTGTGCCCGCAAGGGGCGGTAGCGGGGCGGGGAGGGGCTGACCTCAGGACCTGGGTGATAGTCCGCCCTCTGGCGGTGGCTTGCGCACTGACAGGATGGTTGAGCCAAGTGCAGGCCCACATTAGTGCTCAGGGAAATGTTTTTGTTCCCGCATTAGGAGGGCTCCAGTTGGGGGCTCTGAGCCACCAGCCCCCGCAGAGCCATTCTCAGCAGGAGCTGAGTGACACCCGTGCCCCAGAGCTGAGGCCGGGCCGAGCCTTCAGGCCACACCCCAGATTCTCCCAGGCTCTGGGCCTCCTGCCTCCAGCGGCATGGTCCCTGGCCTGGGCGGACAGTCCCTTGCCCACCTCTCAGCCCTCCGGGCCCAGGGACTCAGGGCTGCTTTGGCTGCAGCAAACTCAGTACTCAATATGGAATAATAAATTCAACAACTAAATGAAACAGCAACGGAAAATAGGTCAGAGCAAAATTGACAAACGTATTTGAGCACCTACTTTGTGTTCTTCACTCATTCAAATGCATTTACTGAGCATCTGCTATGTGCCAGCCACTGCTGTAGGTACTGGGGACACAGCAGTGACCCTGACCGAGAAGAGCCCTGAGCCAAGGAGGATGGGGAGGCAGGAAATGAAGGAATGAGTGAGGCAGAAGGTAAGAGACTCCTTGACCGGGCTAAACGCAACGAGGGCACAGACAACAAAGAGCTTCACTTTTCCAAACTGTCTTCAGCCCTCTGGTCTCCCCTGGCCGCCCTCTCTTACAGTCATTTCAGCTCTCATCCCAGTCATGATTTCAGTTTTCAAGTGTCAGAAAGGGCATCCAATTAGAGCTTCAGTCTCACACAGTTTAATGTTTCTCGCCTGCCTGAGCGCTCAGACCTAGGGGGGATGGGGGTCACAGCCTGCACTTCCACACTTTCCTCCATGTCCTGACCTTCCTGCTCTGGCCCAGGGCACGGGAGGCCTGGCACAAGAGACACAAAGGTCTTTGGGCTTGGCTGGTGCTGTTCGCGATGTTCTCCTGGCCAACGTGGGCTGAGTGTGATGTTCTGCAACGTGGCGTGCTGTGAGCGGCCGGGTGCTGGCTCTTCCCTGGAGGGCCCTTGCCCTCTCTTGTAGACAGGTGCCCTTGTCAGCTGAGCTGTTGTCAGCATCGCGGCGTCCCCAGCTCCTGGGCCCCCTTCCCCCTGGCAGGGAGGGGAGGATTTCTCACGCAGACGCCTCAAGCCTGCTTCCCTTCCTCAGAGCCCACCTGGCCTGACCAAATGGCAGAAGTGCAGCGTGCCCAGCTGGCTTCTCCCTTGAGTTGGCCACCTGAGGCTGCTGCGGGCCAGCCCCAGCCTCCTGAATCTCCAGGGGCATTCAGCCTGCAGTCTCTATGCTCACATCCACCCGAGTGCCCGGGGACACAGGAGGCTCGCTCACTCTCTCTCTCTCTCTGTCTCTCTCTCTCAAGGGCTCTGTCACCAAGCTTCAGGCCTGTGGCTGCACTGTGTGTCTGCAGCTCAGGACCCCTGGCTGTGGCATGAGCTGCCAGCCTCCCCTTCACATGGCACCCTCCTCTCTGGGAGAGTGCTCCCGGCTCCCCGTCACTGGGCTGTGACCTGGGAGACCCCTCCAGAGAAGGGAAGGAGAAAAATCCCGAGTGCTCGCTACGCCATAAATCTCCTTCCACCCACCTCCCTGGGGATTTCCAGCCTGCCCTTGTGGCTCTGGGATGGGATGGTGGTCACAGAACCAACCCTACTGTCTCTGGCAAGTCTACCATGCATCTGGAAAATCTCTTTATTTGTTTCTTTCTTTGTTCTATTTATTTCTCTAGCGCTACTTCCCAGCCATTGTCCCCAGATTTTAAACTTTAGCCAAAATCCTAGACAACAGGATGTCTCATTCTACCTTCTGTTACAATGATTTCAAAGAGCACAAAGCTTTCAAAAGGCAGTAAGACATATCAGTATATAATGTTGATATTACATAAGTATAATATATGATAATATGTAGTATATAATAAAAATATACCACGTTAGAGCATGGCTGGGAGGGGAGCTGGGCAGCAGCGCCCTCTGGACCCAGTGCCAGGGCCTCACGGAGGAGGCGAGACCTGAGTGACGAGGAGCCACAGGGCCACGACTGGGCACAAGCCTTGCAGACCTGGGAGAGCGAGGGCAGAGCCCTGATGTGGGAACCACCTCACTGGGCACAACCCAATGAAAGGGGCCCGAGGTGTAGTGATGGTGGGGTGAGTGGCATGGGAGAAGGCCGGAGAGGAGGCCGGACCCCGACCCGCAGGGCCTTGCAGGCCGTGGAAGTCACTGGAAGGTTTGGAGCAGAGGAGGGATGCAGCCACTGCTGCCGCTGTTGTGGAGGAGAGGCTCTATGCACGCCGGACCCCACGCTAGGCTTGTCAGAGGCAGTACTTCCCTTAGTCCTCAGAATAACCCTGTCATCCAGGTCTGAGCACCTGCATTCAACAAAGGGGAAACTGAGGCTGAGATTCAAGCCCAAGGCTTTTAGACTCCTAGCTCTTGGCTCTTCCAGTTAGAGCATGCGGGCTTCCTGATGGGGGTGGAGAGGGCCCCACCCCCTCCACACCACGCTGTGCCCATGTCACTGCTCCAGCCAGGAGGCCTGGAAACCAAATGAGAAAGGGTTCGTGCTGCTGGCAGGGAAGGTCTGAGCGACTGCTCAAGGTGACGAGAAGCTCCGTGTCCAGCTACCCGTGCTGGACCAGGGGCAGGGACACCAACTCAGAAATGGGCCCGAGTGGGGCGGGTCTCCTGCCCACTGTCGCTGACTCCACAGCCCTAAGGAGCCCTCCACCAGCTCCCCACTCTGCTGCTGCTCAGGCAGGAGTCGGGAGCTGGACCTCTCAGGGCCGCAGCCTGGGAAGCCTGGGGGCCTCTTCAGTGAGGCCGTCACACAAGGTACATGTAGTGACATTTGTCTTTTGGGCATGGCTACTTGAGCATTTGAAAACCCCTCCCAGGTCTAAGAAACTGCCCCACCTTATGAGTTGGGTGGGAGGTAGGGTCCACCTGCCTCTCGAGAAGCCCAGAAGGTCAGACGCTCACCTTCCCAGCCTCCCTTGCAGCTAGGGTGTGAGCGTGTCCTCCACCCAGTGGGCTTGGAAGCCAGAGACAGAGAGCAGATGACCTGCCTGAGGAAGCAGTGACCTGGTGGCTGCAGCAGGAGCTGTGGCCAGGGTCCTCCCTGGGGTCTGACATGGCTTGTTTTTGTTTGTGTCCTGGACTTCACAGGGAAGATAGGAACAGGACCTGGGTCTCCAGCACTTCCCCAGAACCCATTCAGCATTTGTTCAGTGGCTCTCAGAGAGTAGTACCTGAGACCAAGCTGTTATTGGCATGGCCCTGAACAGTATGAGAAAAAAGAAAATAATTTATTTTGTAATTGAGAGAGAATATCTCTGTCTCCACGCCTGGCTCTCAGGCCTCGCAGGGCTGTTCATTAATCCCCTTTCTGCTTCAGCAGCCCGAGACCGGGCTGAGGGCCCCAGCCAGTCCTCACAGCCTCCAGCCCTGGGGGATGGAGCCTCCTGGGGCAGCCTGCCTGCTTCCGTGCCTCCAAGCGTGAGCTCGCCCTGCTTCTTGAGCTCCCTCTAGCAGATGTCCTCTGCCAGCAGCAAACCCCCTGCACTCCCCACCAGAACCAGCACCGGGTCTGCCTCAGGCTGGGGTGGGAGTGGTCCAGGCTGCTGCCCCCAACCCCCAAGGAGTCGGCTATTGCTTTGCATGATGCCAAACTGCTCTGGGAAGGGGCTAAGGTCACTGCAAGTCCCAGAAACAACGGCAAAGCTCCGGGTCCTCCTGCCACTGCCAAGAGCCCAGCTGACCCCGTGGCCCCGGGTGCCTGAGCAGGGGGCCACTCACGGCCCCCAGCATCTGCCAAAGCCCACAGCACCACAGTCTGACTTGAAGGCCATGCTTGGAGGGTCTGTTTTGAACCAGCCTGTGGCACATAGCTGTCCCTGGGAGACACAAAAAGGCTGAGCTTGTGGGAGCCCCGCCGGCCCCCTGCCCTCCCAGCCCAGCCCCGGGACCCAGGCAGGAGGGATGGTGTGGGAGAGGAAGGGCCTGGGGGCTCCCCTTGTTCCAGAGCCCAGAGGCCCCAGGAAACAGCTCGGCTCTGCCGGCCAGCCGTGTGAGAGTGTCAGCTGGCCTCTCTCTCCAGTGAATGTCAGAACCTTTAATTAAAAAGTCTTCCTCCGGACGCCACGCAGGATCTAATCTCATGGGTGTCGAGGACCCTGGCCTGGCCACTCTTCCTCCCTCTGCCCCTTTGCGGAGAAGCACGTGGGGATTTCCTGCCTCTGGGATCACCGCCACCACAGAGATGGCATCTGGAAATGAGAATGCAGCCCAAAGGGTCTCCGCGGGGGCGTGTGGGCCAGCGACTTCCCAAGCAGGCTATCTGTGAGGCCCCACGGCCAGCCACTCCCCTCAGCCTCCTCCCAAACGCGCACACTGCCTCCTTCATCGCCAAAAGGCCCATTACTGTCCCCAGTGTCACAAGCAGGGAAACTGAGACTGCGGAGGCCACGATCCCCAGAATGGCTTGAGGACAGGTATTAGAGCTGGAATTTCAACTTCAGGCTCTCTGACTCCAAAGGTTTGGGGTTTTTTCTTCCTAGCCATTATGTTCCCCACAGACCCTCTGAGGAAACTGCTGGGAACTTTGGGGGGGGAGGGAATCAGTAAAATATGTAATAAAGAAAAAGGCACTTATTTCTTCATAACTGTCATAAAAAGCAACATGGGGTATTTTTCATGCCCAGGATCTGGGATCTAAAGCTATGATTTAATGATCTCGCTTCAGGCCTGGTTGTCCCACTGACACCCATCAATGTACGAATACACACACACACACACACACACACAAACACACGGCTGCGGTGCCTGCATTTCTGGTGATGCAGTTTCTCAGGAAGGGGAGCCCAAGGTTAATTTGCAGGATTTCTGTTTGGGATCTCTGAGTAGGTTGGCCCCCAGCTGCCCGCGGGGAGCTCTGGCCATGCACTGAGGGTCAGATGGAAACCGCCCCCGGCCTCTCCTCCTCCCAGGCTGGCCGCCCATGGCACCGGGGGCAGCTCTGGCCTCTGGCCTCTGGACTCAGACCACCCGGTCCTTCCAACAGCTACCCTCACTCCCAGCCCCTGCTGAGCACTTCTGTCCATCAGTCATGCCGCAGGCTGACCCCGGCACGCAAAGCCACTCTGTCCCTCCTTCCTCTCCCCCACCTCTGGCCTCTGTGGATTTGCTGTTCAGAAGACATCTGTTCCCTCCTTCGCCCCGATATATGCATCGATGTCATGCTAGTCTGGCTACTTAAACTCACGGCCCCGGGAAACAGACACCTGTTCCTGACCCGCACCTGTTGAGGGGCTGTGAGGGACAGGGTGCAGGCGGGCCTGGGGTTCTGACAGGAGGAGTCACTGGGGTGGGGAGGACACTTGCCCAGGCAGGGACCTCCTGGCTGAGGTCCCAGGTCAGGCCAGAAGGAAAGAGATAGATGAGATGAGTAAGGCCAAAACTCGGAAGGCCAAGGGTCATCCTCAGGAACATGCTCTGCCCTGAGAGGGGGCCTGCACAGCCACGTCAGGCTCACCCGCCCCGGGGCCTTGGCTGGCCCTCCCTGCAAGATTACATGAACATTTGGGGCTGCCACATTCAGTGCCCACCCTCCACGGTCCACCACATCCCCAGCCTAGGGGCACCAAATGCACACACAAACTTATCTGTGAAATGAATTAAACCTGAACCTGAAAAAGGAACACTAGACAGCTCAGATCCCCCACAAACAGTAGGTTTTGTGAAAGGACATGAACCGTCCCCAACGCAGCCCCACCCCGGGGTAAGCCCTTGGGTCTGTCCCTCCAACGGGGCTGGTGCTGAGAAGGGGAGGCAGGCAAGTGCTGAGAGTTGGCTCTCCCCAGGCTGCAGGTGGGGAATCCACTTCCTGGGCCAGTCTGGGCCTGGGGAGGGTGGGCAGGGAGCTGGGGTCAGGGGTCAGCTGGGCTCCTCTGGTGAAGAGCAGGAATGAGTCCAATGCGATCCTTAGATAAACAGTATCTGACCATTTTGAGGCCAGATGCCAACTCTGGGGATGCAGAGGTGATCCAGGCACAGTCCCTCCCCCAGGAAACTCACAGCCGTGTCAGAAAAAGAGGCTAAAGGTAGGACCAGGCATGCAGGAAGGCTCAATATGTGTTTACTTAATGAGCGAGTGGACGGATGACAGACCCGTGGACAGACACTGATAATTCACTGTGCTGAGTGCTAGGACTCAATCAACATATGATTCGTGTTCCTCTTATGTGCCAGTGAACACAAGGAATGATCCAGGTGTCACTGTCCCAATTACCTCTACCACCAGGGGGCAGAGGACCAGGGATGACTTCCCAAAGGAGGGGACGTTTGGGCTGGGTCTCACGGATGAGTAGGAGTTCATCTAGTGCACAAGGGGAGCAGACCGTCCCAGCAGAGGGGCAGCATGTGCAAAGGCAGAGACAAGAAGAGCCCGGCCCACCTGGGGATCTAGAGTGTGATTCCCTGTATGACTGGCACAGAGCAGGCGCACTGGGACTTGGGGGAGTGCAGAAGAAAAGGGCCTCGCCAGCTAATTTGGAGCCACTGTAAGTTTTGAAACAAGGGAGATATGTGGCCCAGGAAAAGAAAAGGACACTCTAGGCAAGCACCAGCCTGGATTTGAATGGGGACAGCCTATGTGAGAAATGGTGAGACCATCGTGGGTGGGGGGAGAGGGGAGATGATTATTCCCAGGGGAGCAAGCACAGCCTTGTGATCTAGAAGGAAATGCCTGGGGAGGAAGGTTGGAAGAAAAGAAACAGATTGCAAGACCATATCTTAAAGATACAATTCCAGAGTGCAACATGACTCCCATTTTACAGGTCCAAAAACTGAGGCTCAGAGGGAGCCATTCTAATTGGTGCTGGGTCCAGATAATAGTATCTTCAAGGCTACCTCCATCTTCCATTCACACCAGGGTATAAGCAACTGAGAACAGCTTTGAGTGTGGGACAGTGGAGGGAACATTGTGTTAGGAATTAGGAGACGGGGCTCAAGTACAGATTGTCAGTGACTTGCTGTGACTTGGACAATTGACATCCCTCTCTGAGCTTGTTTCCTCTTCTGTGAATGGGGACAATCAGCTCTGTGAGATAATGGCTATGAGATTGCCTTGTACAGGAGAGAGCATCTCCTGTTGATACTGAACCTCTTAGTCTCAAGTTCATGTGCCTGAGGCACAATAAGCCAGTCACTGAGACATTGGTGCTCAGAGATGGAGAAAGGTTTATTCGAATTGGCCAAAATGAGAAGGCAGGAGGATAGGTTCTCTCAAATCCACCTCAGCAAGAGAAGAAAGTAGGGGATCTTTATAGAGCTAAGGGGCTTGGCAGGGGGAGTCTCAGAGAAACAAAGGGGTAACCCTTGTTTCTTTCACTCCAGATAAGCCCCTGAGCGACAATGGCAGCTGGGAGCTGGTTGTCTGGTGATGTAACTTCCTTGAAGGCATTCTCTTTCTTGTGCAAACAAGCTCATAAATCCTTGTGACTCTTGAGTCACTCCTCAGAGTAAAACCAGAAAATAGCAAATTGACAAGATGAACTTCTCTTCCTCTGTCTGTGCTGGGAACTAGACTGAAGGGTCACCACGTTCTTATTGACGTACCCAGCCTCACTGTCAGTAGCACACTGGACAAGCGGTTTCCTCATCTGTGAGACAGGCATTCTAATCCCTCCCTCCCAGGGCAGCTGTGACAGCCTGCACACAGTTCCTGGTGCTCAGGAAACACGGGGCATGCTGCTGCCATCTTCTTGCGTGGCCCCTGGGACCTGGGAACAGGCTTCAGGAATCAAGGGCAAGTCTGAGCCTTGGTGACTGGTCTCTACCATTCTCCACGGCAGCTGGAGACCCAAAGAGGAGGCATAAGAAACGCAGGAGCTTTCACAGATGAAATTTTAAAAAAATAGAAAAAAACAGAATTCTCTCCCTGCACAGAGGGAGAGCCGTTTTCCCCAGCACGGAGCCGCCACGTCCCCAGCTGCTAACTGACTTATTTGCTTACTTTTCCTTGTTCATCAGGAGCAGAGGAAAAGTCTCTCTAGTGGGGGCTCGGCCCCTCGCACATCCCCCTCCAGATGCCCCGCTGGAGCTGGGGCCACTGGTGCTCCCTGCCTCCTCTCCAGGGGTCTCCATCCCCACCAACCCCTCTTTCCCCGGCTCTAACCCCTGGGGGCCAGCGAGGCCACAGAGGGTGGAGGTATCCCAGCTCCACCCCAGTCTAGCTGGTGACCGGGGCCTGTCACTCACAGCCTGAGTCCGGACCAGGGGAACAGGGGAAGCGTAGCATCGCCCAGTGCCTGCCCACACATCTCAGTGATGGCAGGCGCCACGATGGCCTCAGCAGGCCCTAGGACCACACGCAGCACCTCACAGGGACAGTCCCAGCCCGGACAGCATGCCCCCCTTCACAGCCCACCCTCAGGCCCAGGACTGCCACACAGCAGTTTGCCCAGTCAACTCTGAGCCCTGCCTGCACAGAGGTCCTTCGTCCGCCCCTGTCCTTCTGTCCTTCTGCCTGTTTCCTAGCCCAGGCACATCTGGATTCGGGGAGCAGAAAAACAAGCATCTCAATCAAGGCTTAAAGTAGTGAGGGAAAATAAATACCCTGGGGCAGGGCGTGGAGGAGACTCAGAAACACTAGGAGACCCCTGACCTTAAGCCCTGCCCACCTAAGTCCCGCGGATTGCTGGATTATTAATTCCTTCTATTTACATAATTACGTAAGAATCGTAATTATGATTCTTTCCTTGAATCTTGTGTCTCTTTCCACCAAAGGAGGCCCCTGCTGGGCTTCACCCCGCCCCGCGGCGTCCCTGCCAGGCTTTGAAGAACCCTTTGAAGAGAAGCCGCCCGTCTCCGCGGGGCGGCCTCCTGAGGCACAGGCTGCAGAGCCCCGCCCCCCACCCCCAGCGTCCCTGCACCGGCCCCACGGGCAGGGAGGCGAGGAAAAGCACACAGTTCTGCTGCGTGACCCTGGACGACTGCCTAACCTCTCTGGGTTCAGTTTGCACGGGGATGTGGACAGAGGAAACGAAAGACAGTAGCCAGCACGAACAAGTGTCGTTTGCCTCCCCTAGATCCTGAAATGCGATGACCCCGGGATGGACCAGCCTCCAGCTTTGGCTTCTCTCCAGACCAGTCCCTGCCCAGTGGGGGGACATGTGATACTGTGGAAGAACCACGACTTTGAGTCAGCGGGGCCTGGGTGGAATCCCAGCTCTGCACTTACCAGCTGTGTGACCTCAGGCTAGAAATTGTCCTCTTTGAGTCTCAGTTTCCTCCTCTACAAGGTCTAAAAATTGGAGATGATGACGTTGATGTTGCCGAGCTCTGGCAAGGATTCAGCGGGACAACCAGGCACAGCAGTCAGCACGGGGCCGGGCACACGTGTTCCTGGCAGGGTTGGGGACGGGCAATTGAGCCCAGACCGAACCTGGAAGCGGCCATTCCTCTACCTCCTCCACCGGGAAGGATTGTGAATCCCCCGGTCTAAGAGGAGCCATCCTCACCGTGGAGTCAGAAAAAGCATCCTCTTTCCAGGGGGAGGTCGCTGGCGGGATGGGGCCCCAGGCCTCCCCCGGGCAGATTCTCAGGGTCTCGTTCCTGCAGGAGCGGGGAGGCCAGGAGCGTGGAGCGGTGTGGGGCGCCACCTGGTGTCCAAAGGGGGCAAGGCAGGCCCGAGCGGGAATGTGCGCGGAGCGGTACAGGGAGCCAGGCGCAGTTTAGGGGCGCGGGTTCTCTGGCAGCGAGGCGGCCCCCAAGCCCCGCTCTGGGGAGCGCAGGGCCTGTGGAAGATACAAACGACAGACAAGATAAGAAAAATAAGTAGGGCAGCCAGTCCTGAGAGCAAACTGACATTTCCCCCGGGGAGGTCGGCCTGAGAGCGACAGTGTGCCCTGAGGAGAGGGCCCCACGTGCAGCGTCAGGACGAGAGCTGCTCAGGCAGAAGAAACAGCCAGTGCGAGGCCAGGAATGTGCCAGCGTCAGAGAGCCAAGGGAGAGCAGAGGCGATGCGGCCGGGGAGGTGACAAGAGGACAAAGGTGTGTGGCCTGCAGGTCATGGGCAGGGCTGTGGCTTTTCTTCTGCACGAGAAAGGGAGCGGGTGGAGGGTTTGGAGTGAAAAAGAGACAAGATCTGACTGCATTTTAACAGGCCCCTGGGCTGCTGTGTGTGGACACACTGTCGGGGTCACGGCGGAAGCAGGGGAGCCCCCGGGAGGGACCTAGTGCGGGTGATGGAGGGTCCGCCAGGGAGGTGGCAGGGAAGCTGGTGAGAGGGCGTCAGATTCTGGGTGTGTGTTGAATACAGAGCCAACAGGATTAGTTGACAGACCGGGTGTGGGGGTGGGACAGAGTGACGGCCAGATAACTGCATGGGTTTGGGTCTGAGCAAAGGGCAGGACCGAGTCACCATCAGCTTGGGTGTGTCGGCTGGTGGAGGACTCATGGGGAGGAGATAGCAGGAGCTCAGGTTTGGACATGTTAAGTGTGAGCTGCCTATCAGGCGTCCAGGTGGAGAGGTCAAGAAGGAAAATGCTCCCAGACTTCAGCGTGCATGGTGTCCCCTGGAGAGCGTGTTAACCAGACGCTGGACACTCCCCTGGCCCTCCCCCGAGCTGCTGATTCAGGAGGTCTGAGCTGGGGCCCAAGATTCTGCATTCCTAACAAGTTCCCAAGTGGTGCTGATGCTGCCGGACTACAGACCACACTTTGCGGCCATTGGATAAATAGTCTGGTGTTCAGGAGAGAGATCCTGGCAGGAGACAGGATTTTGGAGTCGTTGGCACTTAAAACCACAAGAGTGGATGAGCTCTCCAAGGGAGCGTGTGCAGAGAGGGAAGAGAAAAGGGTGTCGAGTCCGAGCCCTGGGCCTCCAGTGGTAGGAGGTCAGGGAGATGAGGAGGGATCAGCAAAGGAGACCAGTGGAGTGGGAGGAAAACCAGGCCCAGGTGGTGCCCTGGGAGCCAAAGGAGAAGGGGCTTCAGGAAGGAAGAGTGATGGTGGTGTCCCACCTGCGGATGAGGCCGATGGATTCAGTCACAGGCCTCATAGTTAACACCATGTGTTCTGTCATTCTTTTCTCATCCAAAAATAAAGGGAGATATACATTATATGCTGTATATTACCTGTATCTCTATATTATATATTGTAATTATATAATATATAGTATAATTATATTACACAATATAATATATATTGTATTGGTTAATATTAAATATTAATATTGTAAATTAATACATGATAGTAATGTTATATATTATATTATAAATCTGATATTATATATCTTATTTTATATATTTTATATAATAAATAAATATATATTTATATTATATAATGTATAATATATATTATTTAAATAATATAGAGATATATTAAAAATAAATATGCATAATATAATAAAAATATATGAAATATATATAATAAATATAAATAAATACAATAAAAATATAAGATATACATTCTTTTAAGAGGAGTTTAATATCTCATAGCATTCCCAGACATCCCTGTTAGGAATTGCAGCTTGAGGCCAGCAATCATAAACCACAGACGGGGACGGCAGGAGGCCTGCCTTGGAATTCTAGCTCTGTACGTAATATGCTGTGTGGCCTTGGGCAGGTCCCTTCACCTCTCTGGGCTTCTTTTTCCTCCACATACAAATGGGGCAGGAGGACTTACTAAACTAGATGTCTCAGGAGTCCCTTTCAGCTCTAAGTCCCTTTGATATCGTAAACAAGGCGTCTTCAGAGGCCTTCCCTGAACCCCGGACAAGGTCTCCCTCCGCCGAGTGGGCAGGGTCTTCCCAGATCATCACAGTCGCGCTCTCCGCCCCGGCTCATCCTGCCTCCAGCTGTGCCTGTGCTGAGCTCTGAGGGCAATGCTCCGCCTTGTCTGGGCTCTGTCCCGGCCCAGTTCTGCAATTCTGACGGGAAGTCGGAGCGGTTGAGGGTTCGGGGCAGACACCTGCGGGCTTAGTTTATCAGGTCTGTGAAGCGCTCTGCCTCCGGGTTACGAAAGGATAAAGGATGCCTGGCTGCAGTGAGGGGCCCAGGCCGAGGGGGCAGGGGCCGCCGGGAGCCCCCGCAGCTCCCAGCTCCG